>NC_058126.1:1444406-1454406 GCF_914725855.1 Thunnus albacares | reverse complement strand
CATGTTTCTTCACCTCTCATCATTTCTTTCTTCGCTCTTCCTTTCCTCTCTCCTTCGCTTATCTCCTTATTTATTTTATCTTCTTTACTTTCCATGTGTTTTAGCTTTTTTTTTACCTTCTCCGTTTGTCCTGTGTGTCTTCTCATCATCTACTTACCTCACTGCTTGTCTTCTTTTCTGTCCTTCGTTCCACCTCTCCTCTTTCCTTGCTATTCTTGTTTTTCCTTTCTTCTTGCCTCCTCTCGTCATCTGCTCATCTTCTTTTCCTTTTCTTCTTCTCTTCATCTCCTTACTCGTCCTCCTTTTCTCATCTTTCCTATCCTTTAATCTCCTCGTCTTTACACTTGTGTCCTTTCCTGTCTTCTTGCTTCTCGTCTCCTTTTGTCTTGATGTCCTTGTATCTCCTCACCTTTCATTTTGTCTACGGACATGTCTTCATCTCCTCACTTCCATTACACTACTCTCGTCTTCCAATTCCATCAGATAATTTCTCCTCTCTTACCTCCGCACTTCTTTACTCGACTTGTTTCATGTCTCTTTTCTTTTCTGTCCCTCTCAGCTTTCATCTCACTGACTCTTCCTCTTCTATCTACACTTTTCATTGTTCTGATGGTGTCAGTGCTGTGTCTTTGTTTGACTTCATCTCTGGAGTGAACCCTACCTTCTTCCTCTAGCTTCTTTCTTCAGTTCCCTTCTGTCTTTTCTTTGAATGTAAAGCTCACATTTACCTAAATATCATACCAGGGTATATTTGTATCAAAATACATTTAAAATAGAATACTTGATTAAAAAAAGCTAAATTTGGCCTGCCCATATTTGATTCTAGATGACACAAATCTGAAAAAAATTGCAATAGTTTCAATTGAAACTGTATTCCTACTGTATTTTTTTACCTTTATCCCAGGATGATCCCAATGTGACACTTACCCTTCTCAGACAATGCTGACCTGCTGTTTTGTGTCGGGATGCAAAAACAAACAAATTAACTGAATGACAAAAACAGCAGACTGACTCAGATCCAGGTGATTCCAGGTGTTTTCAGGAACATATTACCTCATTAGAGCCACATGTGTGCTAGGAACATGATAGTAGTCAGTGACCGTGGAGAAACTCAAGCTACATTATCGTTCAGGAGGTTTCGGGATGAGAAACACAGGGTCATTTCACATGCACAGATTAGAAACCAAAATCCTCAACAAATATTTTAAATGTAGTTTACATTAAAGTTTAAAAGGATACAGATATTTGTCGCAGCGTGTGGGGGAAATGTTTCTACATTCAGCATTTAGAAATCAGAAAATACAGATAGCATTGTTAGCATTCCACAGTGAAACCAGTGGAGCATCTGGGCAGAACAAAGAAGGGAGACCAGTCTGTTGAATGCTAACAATGCTAAAGTGCCAATTTTTTGACCAACCCAAGTGCCAAAACAGCCAATATTTCCCCCTCATAATGTGACGTTCAAACTGAAGCAGAATAAAACAATTCAGAATAATTCAACAACTCCAAAACTTATTTTTCACCCCCCGTTATCTACAGTACAATTATTTTAACTCAGTTAACTTGTACTGTTAGCATTGAGTTGGCTAACACATCACACTTCTATAGTGAACTCTCTAAAGAATATCTGATACCTTAGTACTTTCTTACAGTAATCTTAATTTTTTAAATGTGTGAAAAGAGGCTAAACTAGAGGCACCTCCGGGCTTCCACTTTGTAGAAGAAACGCTGTCATCGTCCAAGTCCTCCTGCTCAACTTCACCCTTGTACAGTTGACGTCGTAGTTAAATCATATCATACAATTAGACCAGAGGACATGTTTAAACGCGTAATAAGAACCACTATTTAGTTTGTAATTTGCACAAAAGCTGTTGTAAATTATTTTTCACTCCAGAAATATCTTTCAAATGGAGCCCCCAGAGTCCCAACATGTGTTTAATTTTTAAATTTGCACATAAAATAAGCACATATTTTCTTGTCCACACAAGACAAGAGGGTGTTTGACCATGTGACTCCAGAACGACATATTGGAGCGTTTTCTAATCTGGTGCCCCTATCAGCAGTAATCAGAAGGACAAAATAATTTGTCTATGCTTTGCAAAACACTTACACATCACCGTTAAACAATAATGATGTTTTAGTGACAATGCTGTGGTTCAGGTCTGGTTAGGTTTAGGGAAAGATGATGGTTTGGGTTAAAATGATCACTTTGTTAAGGTTAGAGAAACATGTGATGGGTGAAAGTTACTACCTCCTTAAAGTTAGGTCACCTTCGTTGTCATGGCTACAATAATAATGTAATTAGAAATGGGAACTGTTGGGGCAACTGTTGGGGTTAATGCCTCCATCCACCCTTCCTCTTCCAGATGATGAAAATTGTCTACGTATGTCATTTGAACTGCACCACTGCTCTGGGTCATAATTACTATGGCCACTAGATGGCATACGTCAAACTACCCATAGTTCATGTTTGGGCGACTAACATTATGGCAGGATTTGATGTTTTTCTTCATAATAATTTGTGCATTTCAGGCACAGAAGATAAACAAATATTCACTTTGAGGCTCCATAGTTTCATATATGTCCAACTTATGCTAGCCTAGATATTTATTTTTTTCTTTTAAAATGTTTAAAAATTAAATTTAATGAGGCTATTTTTAGTTCACACACCCAAAAACAGCCATGTAGTTGAATGCCATAAACATCATCTGTCTATACCAGTCTTTTGTTGTTGTTGTATCCAAGAAACTCCAGCAACCAAGATAACAAATAGATTCAGATCTTTCACAGCTGGTATTGCGTAGCTATAAAATAATACAAAACAAGACGGCAAAGACAATGACAGCAATTGCACCATTTTGGCTAATAAATTTAACTAAAATATGTTGTAACTTTATAAACACAGGCAGATTGCTAAGTGAAGGGAAAGACAAATGTGGTAATGGTAAGACGTATCTACCCCTTAGCAAGCTGATGTTAGGATCCTCACCAGGATGTAGCGGTGGAGTTGGAGTGGGAGGACGCAGCGAGCAGCATTTCCCAGGTTTTCACAGCATTTCGTCCCAGGCCAAATTAAAAGTCACCATTTGAAGACGTGTTTTTGCTTATTGTGTAAGTGATGCTTCCATTTTTGCGGCCAGTCAAGTGCCTGTAAGGAGATATCAAGAAGTCGCCACTTGATTTCTTTTGAACATTTAAAGATATTTTTAGTTTTAGTAAACATTGGCCTTAGTCAGTGACAGAAGGACATTTTAACAGGTGTGTATTGTCTGGTTCATAGTAACAGAAACCTGTGATAAGTGTTATCTTCTACAGGTAATAATATTCACTATGAACCCCTTGACTTTGTGAATCCTTCTTCCCCCTGCTGCAGAGTATCCAACCTCTTTTTCTTTTGATTTGTTTTTTGCCTGAAGAGAACAACACTTTGTGGATCATAAAATGGAACTAGTTATGTGAATTTGTTAAAAGTTAAAAGATGAACAACAGACTTGATATCACTGTTACAAGGTTAATGCTTCCATATGGTAGCTGTGAGCTAGTGCATATAAAATGCAAACTTTTTATTCTTGTGTGAGGAGTTCAGTATTTACTTTCTAGTTCCATTTTCCAAAGAAGAGGTGGGAGACTCTCAGATGAAGGAAAACACAAAATGTAAAATGTGTTTTCTCACCACTAAGTAGTTGGCAGAGTAAGGAATAAAATTAAGAGGTAACTGTATGCATGTTATGTACACAGATGTTTGTTTACCAATCCAAACTGACTTGTTTAAAATATGATTCAGGGATTTAATTGGCCCAAGGAGTCACAAGGGGTTTCCCAGGCATGTTGTCACGGGGTCATTGTGAACACATTGCTTCTGTTTCTCAACCCGGGATGAATGGAGGACGAGTCAGTGACACAGTAGGAGTCACATGACTCTTTCCTCCCTTCTTGCCCTGAACAAACCAGGTGTGTAAAGATGGCGGCTTCCTATTTTGATACCATATCCTGTCCCACATTGCTAAGCAGTGTCCATAATATCAGATATCAGTTTAAAAATGAATACTAGACATACTGAAGGTATAAACAATCTACAGTTCTTTCATAAGCCTTACCCTGATGTACTGTCTGAACTAATTGTACACTGTGGGTTCCACTGGCCTTTCAGCACAACTCTGTTTCATGTAGCTGTAGTTCTTATAATAATATCCATCCACATTCGAGATGTTTTCTCATAATTACGACTCAGCATCTCATAATTACCTGAAACAATCTCAGAATTAAGGGAATTGAATCTCATGATAATGAAATGTTTATCTCATAATTTCGAGACCTGGATCTCTCAATTGTTGATCAATCAAAACTTGTAACTAGGAGATAAAAATCTTGTAATTTTCTACAATATGGACAGATTTATTACATTCAACACTGAAATATATCCATTAGCATCTAGGTAAACAGATTTGTGCTCTCCTCTTTAACTGACTCAACCACCACAACAACAGTTCCTACCGTTACATTCATTAGACAAGCTTCAGATCTCATAATAACAAGATCCATATCTTGTAACTATGAGAAAAAGATCTTAGTTATTATTGGATGCTAAATCATAATTACAAAAAGTACAAGAGAGTATCAGTAGCTGATAAAGAGAGAAAATCGAGAAATTATGAGAAAACAATCTCATTAATACGAGATCTTTTCTTGAGATTATGAGATATGGATTTCTTAATTCTGAGAAGCAAACTCATGATTACAAGGTACAAAACCGAAAACAACAAGATAACATACATATTAAGATAACGTCTACCATTTACCATTACCTTTGGTGAATGTAATGCACATCTGTACAATCCAAATCCAAACAATTAAACTACCTTAAGAGAATATATTTTATGTTTCTCATACTTTGCATTAACTTGCTCAATCATTTACAGAGCTGCAGAGTCCTTAAAGAAATTTGTCATCTATTTTGTGCACACAAGATACAAATTTTCAACAAGATAATAAAAATTCACACAACAAAAGAAACATCATCTTTCAGGATTTTAGGGACTCTTGGTCAATCAAAGTTCTCTTTATAACATCTATAGAGACACCAATTGGATGAATGTTTACATTTTGAAACACTGTTAGGCTTGGTAAAGGTAAAGGTCAAACAGGAAGGCAGCTAATCTTTACAAGACCCAGTCCTTCTCCACCAGAATGATGATGATAATTATGATGATGATGATGATGATGATGATGAAAGTGGTGGTATGAAATGTAAATCTTGTACCTTATGTTTCACTGTTGTAGCTCATCTGTAGAACACAGAGACAAACTTGTACTACTGATTTAACAAATATGCTATAAAAAATGACAACGAATCTGTATGACTGTCAATAAGCTGAGAACTGGTTTTCATTACTGTAAAAAACAAAACAAAACAAAAAAGATTGAAAAAAAAAAAACAATCCTCTCTTTTGGACTGAAGAAGTGTGGGGAAAAGCTGTTTCTGTTTGTCTTTTAAAGTATATAAATAAATGTATGTATACAGCAGATGGAAGAAATATGCCCAGGCAGGAAGAAATGAAATAAAAAAGTAAAATCCCCCTCCCCCAGGTCCTGTCCATCCTGTTGTAATGCTGTTCAAAGGTTCAAGTGGGTATTTTTATTTTCTTATTTTACTTTTGAGAAGCAATGATCATTGTAACATAGATGTTTAATTTACAGTCACAATGAAAGTCCCCTTGTTAAGAATGGCCTTTTTTTTTTTTTTTTACTGTGGTGGTTTGTAGAGAAAAACTCAGCATCCCGACGTGGAGCTATTGCTAGATCTGCCTAGAAAAAAAAGGAAATAATGTGTGTGTTTGTGTGTGTGTGTAAATGGCATCTCTCTCTCTCTCTCTCTCTCTCTCTCTCTCTCTCTCTCTCTCTCTGTATCTTTTCCCATCTATTTTCATAAATCCATTGTGTATCTCTCTTTCTATTTTCCTCTCTCCACCCAGTTCCAGGATCATTATTGTATGAATGAATGTAGTTCTAGTCCTCAGAGCGACACACATACACACACACACACAAATGCACACATAACATGTAACTGAAAAATAAAATAAAAATCACTGTAGAAAAAGAAGGGTTATTTCACTTTTATCTTTTTGTATATGGAAATAAACAATAAATACTGTCAAATCATTTTACACAGACTTCTGTTGTGTTTTTACTCATTTTCGTATAAAAACTAAATTTATCAAAAAAAGAAATACATAATCATGACAGAAAGAACTCATTTCTTTCATTACAAGATATGTTTAAGGCTACATTTAAACATTCATTTACTATAATATTTTATCCACCCCATTTATATCAATGTGTAGTGGCCATTTTTATCATTTAAGTTTGAGACACTTGGTTTAGTTTGTCTGTTGTTTAGACTTATTTCTGTTTAGAGTCAGAGTTATAGCTTTGACACTTTACTTGTCTCTCCAAGGAGACATGAATAATCCTCCTTTTACACAGCAAGAATTCATTTTACAACGTACAATCCCTCTGAAGACCAAAATTATAATCCATAGAAGAATCCAAACAACTGTAATCCAAAGGTCCAAATTAACAATCAAAAAAGATTTATCAATCAAACTAATAGTAAGGCAAACTAATCAGCTTTTTAAATCTGAATTCTAGATTATAACACTAGCAGGTGACTTTACCACTAATGACCCAGTAACACCCACAGTATACTTCAACTATCAGCAATTTACAGCACAAAATTCACAATAAGTCAACAGTTATCTTCATATAGAATCATTCATTTACAGCAATTTAAAATGTATTTATTCAAACTAAAAAAACAAACAGTGTAAAAACCATAAACATACACAAGGTAGGTGAGGCAACAATGACAACAACAATAGAGATTTGTGATTTTTCACAGTTTGAGGAATCATGTAATCTATTTGATTCCAAATATTAGACGAATCTTTGTGATTCTTCTTCAAGAAAGGAACCATCATTGTTTAAAGCAATAAAGAATTCCTTTGTTTCTTATTGTTGCCTTTTCCTCTTTTCTGACTAGTAATGCTCAATTTAGCTTAAATCTTATGAAACAATGATCTTTAAAGGAATAGTTCAACATTTTGGGAAATAATCTTTATCAGAACATTCTGCATCAGAATCATTCTTTTTGAGAGCCAGATGGAAACCAGTTGCATGTCTGTGTGTTCAGTACAGAGCTGGAGTCAAAGAGTGATTAACTTAGTTAAACATAAAAACTGGAAGCAGAGGGAAACAGCTAGCCTGACCAAAGTTTTAAAATACACCTTTCAACACCTCTAAAGAGCACTGATTAACATCTAGTGTGTTTGTATACAAACATAAACGTGAAAACCAGTTTGTGGTTGGACAAGTTACAAATTTGAGTTGATTATGGTGCTAGATGAAAAATCAGAGGATCACCAAAGTCATCAGGATTCAACCTCTGGGGGAACAAAATTTCATAGCGATCCATCCAATACTTGTTGAGATGTTTCAGTCTGGACCAAGCGGCAACCTCCAAGGCTGAAAAATGAAGCCAATGAAGCTAGTGCCAAAAACCTGCATTCATTCTAACGGCCATCAGGGGGCGACTCCACTAGCTGTAAAAAGAAGTCTGATTGTACGGAAGTCTATGACCCTACTTCTCTTAGCGCATGCTTTAGGGTGTGGCTACGTTCTGATTGACAAGTCGCTACCATGGTGACAACGTTGCTTACGTAATGTAACCATTGCATTTAGGCGTAGCTGCTGCTATTTCACAGTGTGTTTGCAGTTCACTGAAGTCAATTGTAACATTGTGGTCGCCCAAACAGAGTGTTGTTCAGCGTTTGGTTGTAATAAAAGACCCATCAGTGAGTTGGATGATCAGTTTTTTCGGTGAGTACATTTTGTTTTAAAGGTTTTAGGCCTGTTTTTGCTGGGGAAAATTAGCATTAGCCTTTACTTGAAGAGTTTACCAACTTTTATGTAAACAGTGTCACGGCTCTTGTCAATCAGATGTAATTGTCTTTTTAATACTGTTAACCATAGATTGTAAATGCACCATGCTAACCAAGCTAGCAGCTAGTGCTATGGTCAGCTCCACCCTCTCATCCCAATATGGTCATTTCTATGCTCTAAAAATCAAACATAGCGACAGTCCAATCCAAGATGGCGATGGTCAAATCGCTAAACTCAAGGCTTCAAAACGGCAGTTTGGAAACCAATGGGTGATGAGACGGTGACCGCATCCATATTTTTTTTTACAGTCTATGGTTGAGTTGAAATGTATTGTGGTTGTGAACATAAAACGTGACGTATAAAAAGAAAGTTCATCAAGATGTTTTATTGATTGTTTTAACAGCAACATATACAGAACATTTATAAAAACAGGCGCAGTGAGGTGAAGAGTCAGATCAGTTTGACCTCACACCTTTAGATTTTAGTTAAAACAGACGACCAAAAGATGAATTTTAAAGTTCACATCGTTCAGTTTGACAGACATTTCAGGTTTTGGATGCTGCAACAAAATCAAACATCTTTAAGTTAAAGGAGCAGTTTCACATTTTAGGAAATCTCTCTATCTGAGAGTCAGATGTTCAGATTGATTCCGCTCTCATGTCTGTACAGTAAGTATGAAGCTGCCTCCTACACCTCAAAGGCTCACTGATCTACACGTCATATCTCGTTTGTTTAAAGTGTAAAAGCGACCGGCCGTGGTGTTACAGTGAGTTATGTGTCGGACTATTTCATGGCTCTGAGGAGAGGTAAAGTCGAGAAACAGTCCAACAGTCTAACTCGCATTAAAATGCTAAATCGACATTTTCTACAGATTACACAGACAAGGTCTAACATGTTAGTTAGTGTCTCTGTGTGAAGAGAGTTTGTGCTTTTTGTTGTCTGTTCCTCTCACATCAACACAAACTGCTGAGTCTGTTTTCACTCATGAAGCAGCTGTTTGTGTTTTTTTAATCTTTCTGAGTTTTGTTTTATCAGACGGGAGACGCTGAAACACATTTTAATATTTCTACAGTAAAATATTTCAGGGAGAGGTTTAAATTTTTTCAGCGGCTGCTGGTGTTTAATCGTTCTGCTTGTGTTTGAGATTTATCAGTTTTACTGTTTCCACCTGATCGTTACATTAAAACTGAAAAGAAAAAAAGGTTCAGGAGGTGATCAGGTTCAGTCTTACAGTGAGACTAACTCATCACCACCATCATACAGCGCCACCTACAGTCTCACTGAGTATCACAACATCTGTGATACATGTGAACACAACTATAAACTATAAATAAATTAACAATAAAATCTTTTTTTACAGATTCATTTAAAATTTTACACCAAAATAACAAAACTGATATTTAATTTTTATATATCTATAAAACAATATAAATACAATCTTTACATATAAAGTGATTAATATTTCTTATATCAGAATCATGATAATCTGAGTTGATAAATAGTGATAATCAGTGATATCTGGAATTAAAACTTCTTATAATAATAATAATTTATATCAGAAACTGAAATGAAAGGCACCATGACAACATGATGGATCCGCCTCTTTGTGACATCACACATGACATCACTGTGGGGGCAATAATCAATGCAGAATAATTAAAATAAAGAGATAATATCTGTAATAAATCATGTTTATACAGGAGTTTGATCTTCTTTCTGTTGATCATATTTCTGATTGAGTTTCATGGCTCTTTGTTCATCAATAAAACACTCGCACTGAGTATTTATCTATAATTTTATAATTTATCTTTACATCATCAATCCTTCAGATTTCAGTCCTGGCTGATTTGGCAACAGCTGCTGGTTATATTCAGCCAGTAAATATGACAGACAAACACCAGAAATATTCAAATATCACAAGTAAGGCTGTAAATAAGTGTATGAATTATTATTTATGTATTTTTAAATTTTCTCAGCATTTTCAACATTACAGTTAGTATAGTGTGAGTATGAAGAATAAATGGGCTGTCCATTGCTATCCACTTATTTTCCACAGTCACAT
>NC_058126.1:1206906-1439406 GCF_914725855.1 Thunnus albacares | reverse complement strand
CTGCCCCCCACCCCCCCCCCCCCCGCTGTGTCACATGTAAACCGGCTGAAGACTCACAAACAGCTGCAGGAACTTGAGGATCCTCTTGTGTGTCAGGATGTAGAGAGCGTTGCCACTGACCGGATCGATGACAGGAAGACGATGGATCTTATTCTTTATCAGCGAGTACACAGCTTCAAATATACTGAGAGAGACAGAAAGAAAGGTTCATCACTTCTGAGTTACAGGAATATTTGTTCAATACTTCTTTTCTCCTCGTCTCCTCCTCAGTTTATTTCCAGCAGACAATAAATTATTCAGTAGTTCTAACTATAGAGCCAGAAAGCAACTCTGTATAAAAATACCAACACACACGTACCTGGCATCAGGTGAGATGTGGACCAGAGGTTTGAAGGTCTCCTGCAGGTAAAGCTCTGTCAACATGGACACATCAATCATTATTAATGTATGAAACCACAACACTTACAACTTGATACGCATCAACAAACAAAGAGAAATCAAACCTCTCCACGTCTCGATCTTATGTTCCTCCAGCTCGTAGATCTGAACCTGAAGACAGAGACGCTCATCAGGCTACATGACACTGAACTGAACTACCAGCCTGATGAACAGCAGCTCCATGTCAGAGGTTTGTCATGTTGTAGCCTGTTTACTACGGGAATGTATATCACAGTAGTGACGCGCGGATGATACCGAGGCGTTTTTCACTCGAGTTAAGTCGGCGCTTGTGTCTGATGACTGATGACGTGTGGAAAGAGCTTCAGTCAGTTTGACAGTGTTGAAACTTTTAAAGATAAATAACACTCAGTAGACGCACTTCAGTGGGATCAGAAGACAGGAGAATAGTGTTGATGTACATTGTAAAGATATAGTCAGAAACGTGGGGAACATTTCCACCTGACACCAAGTAATAAAGTAATAACAATAGTATTTTTACCTCTTCCACTCCCAGCCTTATTTTTGGAGCAAAAACTAACATGAAAAATTAAAATGTCTGTAGCTCCTCTCTATCTGCTTGAATAAGTTTCTTGTGGAAGTGTCAGAAACACAGCAGCAGGGTTCAGGTTGTGAAGTGTCTTCAGTGTAAGTGACTGTCTCTGTGTTCAGACAGTGTGAAGCTGTGAACTAGTTAATATGCGCCTCACGGGTGGAGATGATGAACAGTGATGATGTTTTCAGTCTCTGGAGAGTAGTTCTGTGTACGGCAGACACTACTGAGCATGTGCAGGAACGCGCTTCTGTTTACATATATATATATATGTGCATCTACTGCGGCACTTCTGAACAACAGTATTATAAAATCAATACTGGTGAGAGTGTTGTAGCTCTCAGTCTCAAAGAGCTGCTACAAGTTCCACAAACCACCAGGTGTCACTGGAATTTTATGGCTTAATCCAGCCAATCAGAGGGGGGCGACCATAAATCATTATTATTATTATTATTATTATTATTATTATGAGGCAATGCAGTGCAGACATGTGTGTGTGTGTGTGTGTGAGTGTGTTACCATGGGTGATTTATAGTATCTGGTCAGGATGTTGATGAAGTCTGTGATGGTCAACATTCCTGAAACAGAGAGAGATTCATGACCTCCACAACAAACGAAGGCTGAAATACAGAGTGAGGATGAAGTGTGTGTGTGTGTGTGTGTGTGTGTGTGTGTGTGTGTGTGTGTGTGTGTGTGTGTGTGTGTGTGTGTGTGTGTGTGTGTGTTACTGCTAAATATAGATGTGCTCTCAAGGTCTTTGTGAATATTATAACAGCCTGAGAAGAAGATCAGTCTTACCTACAAAGCTCTGTTTCTTGCTCTCCCACAGTGGAGCAGCTCTCACTCCGTTTGCCACCAGAGCAAAGAACGCTTTCTTTACCTGAAACACAACAAAACATTCATAAAAAAAAAGAATAAATTAAAATAATAATAATAATGACTGACATCTGACATGTACATATATGTTAATTCATCACCAGGTTCCTGGAAAGGACTCTGTACTAACTACAGAGGAAATGAACACTTTACAGTACAATTCAGCAAATATAGACAATAAAGTTTCCTATAATGAATCAGTATTCACTCTGGTTTAAATCAGGTTTCTATTCATTAAAATACTGAACTAAACTCTTACTAATAGTTTAATGTTTCTTTTAAATTAAAGAGTTCAAACTTACGTCATGTACTGTTTGTGTTTTTCCTTTAAAAGCATCAAAGTTCTTTGAACTTACAGGACCTGTAGGTTGGTCTGTCTGTCTGTACTGTGTCTCTACACACTGAATGATTCATGAACTGCATTAAAAACCAACCTGGACATCATTAAATATGGAAAACTGAGTCTGTCTGTCTGTCTGTCTGTCTGTCTGTCTGTCTGTCTGTCTGTCTGTCTGTCTGTCTGTCTGTCTGTCTGTCTGTCTGTCTGTCGTCTGTCTGTCTGTCTGTCTGTCTGTCAGCTGTCTGTCTGTCTGTCTGTCTGTCTGTCTGTCAGCTGTCTGCCTGTCTGTCTGTCTGTCTGTCTGTCTGTCTGTCTGTCAGCTGTCTGTCTGTCTGTCTGTCTGTCTGTCTGTTTGTCAGCTGTCTGTCTGTCTGTCTGTCTGTCAGCTGTCTGTCTGTCTGTCTGTCTGTCTGTCAGCTGTCTGTCTGTCTCTCTGTCTGTCTGTCTGTCTGTCTGTCTGTCTGTCTGTCTGTCTGTCTGTCTGTCTGTCAGCTGTCTGCCTGTCTGTCAGCTGCCTGTCTGTCTGTCTGTCTGTCTGTCTGTCTGTCTGTCTGTCTGTCTGTCTGTCAGCTGTCTGTCTGTCTGTCTGTCAGCTGTCTGTCTGTCTGTCTGTCAGCTGTCTGTCTGTCTGTCTGTCTGTCTGTCTGTTTGTCAGCTGTCTGTCTGTCTGTCTGTCTGTCTGTCTGTCTGTTTGTCAGCTGTCTGTCTGTCTGTCTGTCTGTCTGTCTGTCTGTCTGTCTGTCTGTCTGTCAGCTGTCTGCCTGTCTGTCTGTCTGTCTGTCTGTCAGCTGTCTGCCTGTCTGTCTGTCTGTCTGTCTGTCTGTCTGTTTGTCAGCTGTCTGTCTGTCTGTCTGTCTGTCTGTCTGTTTGTCAGCTGTCTGTCTGTCTGTCTGTCTGTCTGTCAGCTGTCTGTCAGCTGTCTGTCTGTCTGTCTGTCTGTCTGTCTGTCTGTCTGTCTGTCTCACCTGCAGTGTGGTATCAAACACCACCAGTTTGGAGCTGGTTGGGATGATGTCGTAACACTTGTGACACTTCATGAAGCGCATGTAGATGTCTCTCTCCGACTCCTCTGAGGCTGCAAACACACAGAAAACCTGTCGTCATCATCATCATCATCATCATCATCATCATCATCATCATCATCCTGATCTGTTCACTGATATCATGACTATGGATACCTGTACTGCTTATCAATATCTGTACTTATTTGCTCTCTTAGCAGTAACTAGTCGTAGATGAGAAGTCAGAGGATCACAGTTCTCAGTGGTAGATTCAGGCGGTGCGGTGCGGTGCGGTGCGGTTCATTTGAATGGAGGTGGTGCGTTTCGACTGCAGCGGCACCCCGCTGGACTGCAGCTGGAAGGTTGAGCCAGAGTCAACTTTTGGTTTTTGAACTAAACACTCAAACAAATACACCCCTCCCTTTGTGCTCCTTCAGAAGCTCTGCCCCCCAAAGTCATGGACGCACATTGCCATGGCAACGCCCAAAAGAGAAATATGGTGGAATCCAGAGCGATGCGTCAGCTATAGAGTCACTTCTGTTCCTCTCACACTTCATCATGAGCGGGGAAAAGAAGTTTGTCTCTTGTGAGCACAACAGTCCAGAATCCAGGCTTGGAAACGAGAGGGGAGGAGGACACCGCATGTTTCCACACAGTCTCTCTTGGAAGACGGTCCTACTGTTGTACTCAGCTGTTCATATGAAAAGTGACAGAAATAGTTGTGTCATGAATGAAACAGCCCCCCCTTATCCACCGTCAGACAGGTGCAGGGGGAGGAGGTTTGAGGGGTATTTTCACCGTCCAACAAACATGTCTGACCTCCAGAGACTGAAAATGTGATCCGTTTCTAACGTGACCAAACTCTTCATGATGAAGGAACATGTGACCCAGTGCAGCGGTGAGACTCAACAACGGAGGAATAAGATGTATCAGGCTTTGACACACACGCAATACTTGTTACTAGATCAGTTCATTGTTGGTTTGGATCCAAACATGAGATTTGTTGACAAGAAGAAAAATATAGTCGGCCTATTTCTTTATTGAATAGTGACTACAACATTTTAAGAGGAATTTCCATGCAGACAGAGAAAGTTTAATCAGTTGACTTACTGAAGACCTTATTTCTAAAAAATTCTAGTAGCCAGTGTTATCAAATGAATAGAATCATTCTCTGCAGCATCTGGACTTTGTTTAAACTTGAAGAAATGTGAGCCTCTCTCTCTTGAAGACTATAACTCACCCTCCATCTGTAAAGTATACTGTAAAGAAAAGGTTACTTATTTGGAGATTACCATCATGAAAAATTAGGAAAAAAGATGTACTGAGACGTAATTATTAATAAAATGAAGAAAAGGCTAAACCAATGGTTACAAAGACACTTATCCTTAGAAGGGCGAGTGTTACTGATGAAAGCTGAAGGTTTATATATGCATTAATCTCTGTTTGTCAATAAGAAGATCTGTAACACAACTGATAAACTGAAGCTGCAAGCAGCGTTGATCGGGTCTTCTGTCGCGGGCATGAAGATGTCTTCAGAACCGGCTGTTTTCAGACAGTGTAAGAAGGACATAAACATCACTTCCTTTGTCCACTGTTTTGCCTGCTGCTGGGGCTGCTTCACTGAAATGTTGTAGGGGGCGCTATTCATCCAGTTTGCATCACTGATGGAATATTGTCATGTAGACGTCTTCAGGCCGGGAGAAGTTTGGTGCAGACTGGAGCATTTACAATAAAGTTATAGCAACTTCCTCTGTCATGGCGAAACATCAAATCTCAACGGTGTGAAGATGAGAGTTTTGTGCAGGGTGAGACATGTCTGTCTCGCTCACACCTGTGTCATCAAAATCATGCAAGTTTTGGGTCCATTCACTTGAATTTCAATTAGTAAATTGAAAACTCTTGATGAGTTTGTGTGTAAAACAAATTAATTTCCTAATTTTCATCAAGTCTATTTTTAGAAAAGTAAAGACTTTTAACCCACATGACCTGGTCAAAGTTTGATTGACATGTGTACTGTCAGGTGTGTAGAGACAATAAGTAACTGATACTCATATATTTGAATGGAGAGTGTGAGTGAACTGCTAGGTGCTCGGGCCCTAATAAAGGAAAAACTGCAGTACAGAGCTACACATTTTAGTTTTAATGGTATTTTTCTGCAGCACTTTATCACTAAACTGTCACTCTCACTCCATTTTTTCTCTTCCCCTCATAGGTCATCCCCACTACTGAATTATAAATATAAGACCTATAATTATTGTAAAATAAATGATAATAACACCAAACTTCATACAAAGTTTGTATATAATGTACTGTATGTATATAGGCCTTTCTGCTGTATCCTACAAAAATGAGCTGCATTCAGCTCCCACACCAGTGACGGCTGATGACTCAAAAAATTGGGGAGGACAGGAGGAAAACCAACAAACCGCATCAAACTATATCATTGTCCCCCACCTGATGACATCAGAGGGGTGGGGGGCAATTTTATATGCCAATAAAACAATTTGCTTTTAAAAACAAAAGCCTGAGTGGTGTAAAGGCTGCTTCTTTAAAGACATTCAGCATATACACATTGTTTCTGAACAAAGAAGAGCTCATTTTAGCCGTGGACTGGTTCAGATGTGTGATTTTACCAACAAAGTGAAAGTCAAATGTATAGTATTGTTCTATTGTGACAACAGATTGATGTTCTCATCAAAAACAGACAAGATATCACATGATTTACACGTGTTTCCTGTGTATTTTCTTAGTATACAGAAATATATAAAGTAGCACAAAGCTTATAATGTGATACAGGAACAGATCAGTGCTGAATACTAAAAACATTCACAGATCTAAAAGTGAAGGTTCACATCAGAAAATATTAATGCACGTATCAAATACATGACTTACACACTCTGATCTATATGCACCACATACTGAATATAGTCTACAAAGCTGACATGTTAACACTAGGGGTGCAAAACTCACGGTTCAGATCGTATCACGGATCGGATCATTTTTAGGATCAGCAAAAAAAAAGAGGGAGACAAATAAAACAAAAAAAAATAAAACAACAAACAGTACAAAGCAAAAAACACAGAACACACAATACAAAATACAAAATACAAAGCTACACACAACAGCACATCACACACACACACCCACAATGTCAAATATGTGACCTTTAATGTCAACAAAGATGTTGGAAAAAAAAGTGTTAAATGATCTCTAATCATGACACAGAGTGACATCACAGACCCAAAATCTGCTGAATCACGGCTCACCCTTCAGATTATCATAACAGTATTAACAAGAATGTGTGTGTGTTGGTCAGCAACTAATCTCTGCAGGCTGGTTGCCACGGTGATCAGCTGAGCTTGTCTCTAAGCTGTTTGTTGCCATGACAACAGAACAGCTGATGGCCGGTTGCCGGAATCAACTTTCTTTATAAAGTAATAATTAACACAGTCGACCAAACTGAACTCCGGCTGCAGCTTTTTCCAACAGAAAAGCTTCTTGTGATTGTTTTGAAGACTGTTTTTAGCCTCGGCTCTTCAACAAAACTCACATCTTTCACTGACTGACAGCTTCTGTTTCACAGTCTGTGTGAGATTGTCTGAATCCCATTTAATGAAACTGAAAACAGCAAAAAGCATCCAGTCAGGACCTTGAACTGGTCAGACTGGAATTACTCCAGATGAACATAAAAGTATCTGTTTACTTGTCTCCTGCATTGCTGTAACATATGAATTTCCCATCTGGGATCAATAAAAACTTATCTTAGTGTTCAGTTACTCTTTACCTAATTAAATTAATACTATTTTTATTTGTTAATTGTTGAGAAAATGAGATTTCATGTCTTCCAAACATTAATCCATGTGAGTGTTTCAACATTACTTCAATAATATTAGACAGCAGAAATGTTTCTTCTTCTGGAGGCATCATGACAGACATAAAATCTGGTCCCTCCTCCCCTCAACAGTTCAGAGTCTTACCGGCATCATCAGGATCCGGCTGCTCCGACATGCCGTCAGCAACCTCCACCTGCCGACAACAGAGCACCAACACTGTCAGTCAGGACCTTCATGAGTCTTTCATTCTCATCAAAACTGCTGTATGTTATCTTTAGACCTTAAAGAGTAACTCAAAGTTTCAGCTTGTAACAATCGACAAATGTCTCCTTCAAACATTTTCCTACATATATTACCTTTAGGAAACAGTGATCAACATGTTTCACCATTTTCTGAGCTGAACATTCTGTCTGTATGTCAGTTAATCCACAGGAGGTGTTTTCTCTCCAACACACACTTTGTAATGAGGACAGAGAGAAATGTACATTTACTCAAATACTGTACCTCAGTACAATTTTGAAGTACTTGTACTTTACTTGAGTATTTCCATGTGATGCTACTTTCTACATTTCAGAGGGAAATATTGTACTTTCTACTCCACTACATTTATTTGACAGCTTTAGTTACTTTTCAGATGAAGATTTGACACAATGGATAATATAACAAGCTTTTAAAATACAACACATTGTTAAAGATGAAACCAGTGGTTTCCAACCTTTTTGGCTTTTGACGTCTTACAAAAAGCAGTGTGTAGTCGGGGTCACATTTCACATGTCTATGAGTTGTTAACAGCTCCACCAAATAGTGATTTTTCCCTCTAAACTTCTCACATGCTTTCATTTCAATAAATGTTCAAATGATCCAATATTTCAGCAAAAATCAAAGATTAGAGAAAAAGTCTAAAAACTGAAAACAGATTTGTGTATCAGAACTTTGTTTTTTCTTCTTTCCTCTCCCATTAATCATCTCACCACCCCTCAGATTTATCTGCTGACCCTTTGGAGGGGCCCGACCCCTAGGTTGGGAACCACTGGACTAAACTAGCTAACTGTATATAAAGTAGTGTAAACTAGCTCCACCTCCAGCAGCTACAACAGTAACATGCTGCTCTAACACTGATGCTTCACTATTAATAATCTAATGATGTCATATATAATAATATATCAGTCAGAGGGACCAAACCACTACTTTTACTGCAATACTTTAACTACATCAAGCTCATAATACTTATGTACTTTTACTGCAATACTTTAACTACATCAAGCTCATAATACTGATGTACTTTTACTGCAATACTTTAACTACATCAAGCTCATAATACTTATGTACTTTTACTGCAATACTTTAACTACATCAAGCTCATAATACTTATGTACTTTTACTGCAATACTTTAACTACATCAAGCTCATAATACTGATGTACTTTTACTGCAATACTTTAACTACATCAAGCTCATAATACTTATGTACTTTTACTGCAATACTTTAACTACATCAAGCTCATAATACTTATGTACTTTTACTGCAATACTTTAACTACATCAAGCTCATAATACTTATGTACTTTTACTGTAGTAGTTTTTCATGCAGGACTTTTACTTGTACTTGAGTATTTGTACGTGGCTGTATTGGTATTTTTACTACAGTAAAGGATCTCAGTACTTCTTCCACCTCTGATAACAGCACATATGGATAATTGAAGACATGTTTTTAACGGATGTAAAGCGGCCTGGCTGGATGTTAACGGGGGTGTGGACACACGTTAACCGGTCTGGAGTCATTTTGAGGCGTTTTTAGGAGCGCGGTGTTACGGATCGTCTGGTAATCAGGTAATCATGTGATTCATTAACGGTGATGGAGACAGCAGCCGATGATGAGGTTGACATGTTATCATTAACGAGATGGAGTGACCGCGTCCTGAACGGTGTTACCGTGAAGTGAGAGCGGTTTTAGTGAGAAACACGCAGATTTTTTAAGCTTATTTGTCCGTGTGTGACGTCAGCTGGCACCTACTCGACAGTCGCCGTTCATTAAGCGCTCCGTTTCTCTCCGTTTCTCTCCTTTCCTTCCGTTTCTCTCCGTTTCTCTCCGCTGGAAGCTCTAACCGGTGATGATAAACTCCTCACGGCTCCATCTTGTGTCTCTGTGCGGCTGAAGGGACCTGCTGTCTGCCGGTGAACGGTCGTCTCCTGTCGGTAAAGATCGCCGCTGTCCGCCAGGTTAAAAAAAACAGCAGATGCGACCGTCGGAGGCCAAATTTGTTTTCCTAGGAAGGGGAAGTCATGACCCGCCCTCCTCTACCTCTGATTGGCTAGTACTCGCTGCCTTCGTTTGTTAGGTTCAGGCATGAGGAGTAGGATTGGTTAGGGTTAAGGTAAGAATGTCAGGGTCAGCCAATCAGAGGCAAAGTAGGGCGAGTTATAACCTCGCCATCCTAGGAAAAAAATATGGACCACCACTCTGCCAGCTAACAAGCTGGCTAACAAGCTGGCAGAGCTAACACACCAAACTTCCGGTATAGGATTTCACAACAAAAGCACACCTGTCGCGAGGATAAAGTTTCACCAAAATGTGATAAAAAGTGAAGATAGGAGCTCTCTGGAGTCTGTGCAGTCGTGGGAAGACCTGCGTCCATTTACTCAAGTACTAATGGACTTTTGCTTGTCATGGAGTATTTTTTTGACAACAATATTCCTACTTTCACTGAGTCTTTGACTTTTACTCAAAAAATTATTTTCATCTTCTGTTTTGTCTGTTGACATGAATCTTTTCTTCTGCTCACAGATCTGTCTGTTATAATGTTATTGTTCAGTCTTCACTGGTTTATTGTTGGCGTTGTTGTTCATAATGCAGTTAGTAACGATATATTAGATTAAGATTTCTTTATTGTCATTTCTCAGCACTCACATACATTGACATGAAATTTGTCCGGTGAGCAGCTGCAGTGCAGCGTACGAAGACCATCTCCAGTTCTGTAGCCAGTGCCTTCATCAGGGTCACTGACAGGAGTATAAACCCTGACATACATGTCTTTGATGGTGGGAGGAAACCAGAGCTTCCAGTGGAAACCCACGGCTGGGTTGCTCTGAGGCAGCAGTGCTAACCACTGAGCAACCGTGCTGCATGCGTGTATGCATACATGTATCAGAAAAAAAGTTTGCTTAAGAATTTGGTCCTTTGCTTGAAACTTGCAAAAAAGGCAGTTTCAAAAACACACTCGTAAAAAAACTTCATCTTTTCCACCAGAATTCCACATGTTGAATGCAAACTTTGCCTTTTCAGAACTCCATTCTCCTTAGCAACCATCTTTAGACTAAACTGTTTTTATGAATAACATTCAAACTGCTTCCTGTTGTAATATTATTTTTTAATGTGTGTTCTGCATTTTCGTGATCTAGTTTCTTATTTTGGAAGCATCGCTTCCGGTAACATTCTTGTGACTTTTACGTACTCTGTCAGCATCACGGTGCCGAGCTCGACCGGAAACAGCCGAGCGCAGCCGAGGTGTGTGTGTGTGTGTGTGTGTGTGTGTGTGTGTGTGTGTGTGTGTGTGTGTGTATCCTGCCGACTGGAACATTAAATTACTGCTGAGTCGACATGTTAATGCATCAATAATTAAAGGACTGACAGCATTTCCTCGTATTAATGCAAATTTTGTTTTTGCTAGTCATTTCAACCGTTTTGGTCAAGTAGCTTATTACCCTCTATTATTCTACTTGTTTTATGTATCTGTCATAATTATTTCTTCTTTGACGATTTATGTGATTCAGGCTTTACTGAATCATATGATTGAATTTTGCTTTTTACAGACTCACACCTGCTCATTCAAGGGTTTTTCTCATTCAGAGCTGTTTAAATGTGACACTTCTACAGTTATTGTCATGAAAAGCTTCAGACGGATTTCCAAAAAAAGGACGTTTGTAGGCTCCATGTTTTTGTTCACACATCCTGATTACAGTGAAACTGCAAGAAAGAGAGAGAGAGGGACGACCAGCGGCGAGGTTAAAGACGCGTCAGTGAACATCTTTGGTTTAGATAAAATCTTTTTTTACGTTGCAGCAGAGAGAATATTTTCTGGAAATTCCTTCAGGACAGCAGGAACCGTTGTTCCACGTATTTATTCATCTTTGAGAATAAACGGACGCTTTGATCTGTGACTCGACTGTAACACCGATACATGAGAGGCATCATGGGCCTCAGCTGCTCACAAACACAGAACAGACAACAAGCTGCCAACAAACATGGAGGATCATTAGACGCTCCTCACTCACCAGCCTCCTGACAGGAAGAGGCGGAGCCAGAAGAGGAAGAGGCGGCTGGCAGCAGGAGGAAGAGGAGCGTTGTCCGGTGTCAGGGGGTGAAGAGAAGGAGCGCAGCCTCCTGGTCTCCGGACGCTTCGGCTCCGTCAGGTACGTCTCCAGACGGAAAACACTCACCTCCTCCTGACGAGGAGGAGGATGAGGAGGATGAGGAGGAGGAGGAGGTGGAGGAGGAGGGGAGGAGAGGCTGTAGGCTGGAGTGAGAGAGGGAGGAAGAGGAGGAGAGAAAAAAGGGATAAAGAAGAAAAAGGATGGGACAGAAAGAAGTGATGAAGGACAGAAATAGAGACAGAAAAGAAGAAGAGTTTTTAATGGACCTTTATTGATCCACTTCAGTAAAGGTAAAGATTCACATAATGAGTCTGTGAGGAGACGTTGCCCTCTGCAGGAAACACTGAGTCACTGCACTGACACACACACACACACACACACACACAAACACACAAACACACAAACACGCACACACACACACACACACACACACACACACACACACACACACAAACACGCACACACACACACACACACAAACACGCAAACACGCACACACACACACACACACACACACAAACACACAAACACGCAAACACGCACACACACACACACAAACACACAAACACGCAAACACGCACACACACACACACACCATGATAACCGTCTATATTTAGCAGCGATGGTGGACGGTGGTCCTCTGTGACAGCTGATAGGTGATATTATAAAGACTAATAATAAATACAAACAGAGACACACAAACACATGGGTCTCATTTAGGAATAATATTGAGCCAGTCACTCTCCAGTTCCTCCAGGGAACTGAGAGATTGTGAGAGCTGCAGTTTTACTAAATTACAGCAACTTTTCTGCATGAAATGTTCAAATCAACAGCTGCTTGTGATTCGGACCAATCGTGGCGTTTGGTGTGGCGGTAACTGACATCATTCAGGTGGAAGATGAACAAATCTCACCTGCCAACAAACATGATGCCATAGACGAGCAAAACAATTCCCAAATGTTCCCAAATGTTCCCAAATGTTCCCAAATCAGGTTTGATTCAGTGAGTCAGAAGAAGACAAGCTGATGTTGTTCAGATATAATCTGCCTCAAACATAAACATCAAACTAGATTTTTATATTAATGGATTTATTTTAATGGCATTATTGATGATTTTATTTGTTGCCAATGTTGAGCTGAAAGTTTATTTAATAAAGGTTATAAATGGAACTCAAGTACAGTATTTTCTGTTTTATAGAACTTTGAGTCCACATGGTTCTCATGTTCATAAAATACATGAAACATTAGAGCTGAAATATAGATGTTTCTGTGTTTCTGCTGGATGCTTTTCATCCAAGGACGTCATTACATATGACTCTTCACTGGTAGCAGTTTTTAAAAAAATCACATTATTTTCCTTCGCTTTCAGTTTTTTACCAGCTCCCACAATTTTACCACAAATAGAGACATAAAACATCACAAACTGTATCTCAATTTTTGAGAAAAGCTGCTGCAAAATCAAACATTTTTGGCAGCAAGAATCAGAAAAAACCTGAAATCCTGGACTCTCCTGTGAAGTGTACCAGCAAACTCATAGATCTTAGTGTTTCCCTTCAAGTCGATTGTTAATGTAAAGATATTAATCAGTGCAGCTTTAAGTTTCATTTTGAGCTGATTCAGAACAAACTGACCTGCTTTACAAACCCAAACCTCTCTCTCTGTTGCCAGATCATCTCATGTTTGTGGACAATGTTTGAAATATGTGAATAATGTCGACAGCACAAACTCAGACACAACAACAGAGAACAGTGAGTACAGACTATGTGTGTGTGTGTGTGTGTGTGTGTTAAATAATGTAGGTTACCTTGTACCTCTGTCTAATACACAAACACACACTTAGCTAGAATTACACACACACACACACACACACACACACACACACACACACATACACACACACACACACACACAGTAGAATTAATACTCTATGAGGACCTTCTTTCTCAGACTTAACTCTCAACAGTCTGAACATTTTTAAACTGACGACAAAACTAAAAATCCTTAAAGGACTGCACATTTCCAGCTCTATATTTATATTCTGGGGCTCTACTTGAATATCTTTGCATGATTTCCAGTTAAAAACTCCTTATTTATCTTCTACTGGTCCTTTATGCAGCCCCTCAGTTCAGCCTCTGTCTCTAACAGGACGTTTTAGCTCCTGTCTCTTTAAGGCCCCGCCTCCTGATGAGCCCACTCTGTTCTGATTGGTCAGCTTCAGGAAGCTTCCTCCGGCTCCGGAGGCTACGTAAACAAACTATAGTAGCAGGATTTCACTTCTTTTTCTCCTTCTTTACTTCAAATGACAACTTCTCAAATCCATCCGTACATGTTGGAGCTGAATCAGATCTGGAAAAACCTCAGCAACAACTTTAGAAACAACCAAAGATACAGAACAGTGTTCAGTGTTTGGACTTCAGTAAACCTGCTTGCAAGCTGCAAGATTTGTTCACATTAAGAAAAACAGAATAACATTAAACTTATGCTTTAAGATTTTAGATAATAGTTATGTAGTTTAATAATAGTTTTGTAGACTGAGACAATTCAAAAAATCACAGAATGTTTGAAACACCAAGAGGATTATCTAAAAAAAAAATGCAAATTTACCACCAAGGTTAAAACAAAGCAGTTTTTCTTCATTCACAACAGACTGACGTTTAGGAGATAGCTGTTTTTCACAGCATACACTTTGACCTTCATAGCATCATAAAGACAGGGAGGAAAAAGTTCTCTCCTTCACAGGAGCTGTGATGTCACTAAACATAACATCTGTAACATAACTGTTCCTACAACTAAAAACTCCTCTGAGTGTTTTCAGTCTGAACTGCGCTCAGTGAAATGATACAGAGTAATAATAATCACACAGCCACAGACACAAACAGTGATTACAGGTTTAGTTTTGCTGGGAGGAACGTGTCTGCTGTGGTGGAATGACGCACGCTGACACTGAGTCTAACTGCATGGGTCAACCTGTGCAGCGATAACAGGATTAGATTTGTGATACTTTTCTCTGAGTTGCTGAACTCACAAAGATTCTGTGATGAGAGCTGAAAACAGGCCTTTTGATCATATCACATGGTCTTCATCAGCAGATGGAGTTTGCCCAGTTGTCATTGGACTGTATTTATGGACTTTATGTTGACTTAAGAGCTAAAACCTGTGATATGATTGAAAGCTCCAGAGCTGCTACTAAATGGACCTTTTACTCAGCTGTTGTCTCCAAGTTCAACAATAAACTTTTAACCTCAGCTTTGAAGCCAACGTGGACCAGAAATACTCAGAATAATGAATTTGAACATCTTCAAGTCCATGAAAATTGACAAACTTCATCTGTTGATGAAGATCATGTGGCAGGACTGAAAGCTCCTACCAGATGGATTTTATAGTGATTGTGGATGCTTGGGTGTTGTGAGATACATGCATGTGTGATACATAAGTGGTAGCTACAGTGATGTGAGTGGTGATCAGAGTGTTGCTATGGTAATTTGAGTAGTTTCTGGGTGGCTCCTATGGTGTTCCAGGTGGTTGCTATGGAAATAGTAGGTAGAAACTAGATAGTTTATACATGTTTTAAGGCAGTAGCAAGGATATAACTATTAGTAAGTGCTACAGTGTTGCCAGGTGGTTGCTAGGGTTTTTGTGATGGTTTGCGGAGATGATCCTGGATGGTTGGTTGTGTGTTGCAAGGTGGTTGCTAGTGTATTTTGACTAGTTTCAAGGTGATTTTTTAGGTGGTTGCTATGGAAATAGTGGGGGGTAACTAGTTTCTGGAGTGTTTCAGGCAGTACCAAGGACTCAACTAAGTACTATGGTTTTTAGAGCTGCACTGATTAGTCAGTGGACAGAACATTAATCATCAATTATTTGATAATTGATTAATTGTTTTGAGTAATTTTGTAAGAAAGAATGTAACAACTCTTGGATTACAGCTTTCTAAATGTGAATATTTTCTGGTGTCTATAGTCTCTATAACAGTAAACTGAATATCTTTGAGTTGTGGACAAAACAAGACATTTGAGGACGTCATCTTGGGCTTTAGGAAACATTGAACAAACAAATCAACGTTTTTCACTACTTTCCAACATTTCATAGATTGTACACCTAATCGATAAAATGAGAAAATGATTGACAGATCAGTCCCTAATGAAAGTAATCATTAGTTGCAGCCCTAATGGTTTTGCTAAGCAGCTGTTTTCCCGAATGGTTGCTATGTTGTTTTTTAGTGGTTTCTATGTGGTTTCTAAGGTGTTCTAGGTGGTTGTAATGGAAATAGTGGGTAGTAACTAGACAGTTTATAGGCTGTTTTCAGGCAGTAGCAATGACTTCCCTCAGTGCTATGGTGTTGCTAGGTGGTTATTAAGGTATTTGTCATGGTTTGTAGTGATCCTGGATGATTGGTAATGTGTTGCTAGGTGGTTGCTATGGTATTCATTGGGGTTTCTAGGTAGTTTCCAAGGTGTTCTAGGTAGTTGTTATGGAAACACTAGGCGGGTTTCTAGGGTGTTCTCAGGCAGTAGTAACGACATTAGTAAGTGGCTACTATGTTTGTTTAGGTAGCCGTGTTGTAAAGTTGTTGGTGCTGTATGTGAGGCAGTTGCTATGGTGATTCTGCATAACTACAAGGTATACAGTGTGTTTATATTAGTCAAGAGAAGATCAATTCTTCTCTGACAGCAACCAGACTGCCTGATTACAAATGTATATCCTGTAAAACACTACAACTATGTTCTCTTTTGCTTACTATTTCCCAGAGGCCCAATGGGTTCAGATCTCCCCCTGGTCATCTGTCCAAATTCGTCCGTTGGTCCGTCCGCGTCCTCGCTGCAGGACATCCTGCGTCCTGTCCGTCTCTGCAGCAGCTCCCGCCTCTTCCTGTTGGACAGAGGAAGCAGTTGGACATACAGAATCCCGCAAGGCTCCGACCGCCGCCGTGACGTCCGTCTGTCCGCCTCTCGCTGCCTCCTGTCCGTCTGTCCTCCTGCTCTGTCCTCCGCCATCATCCACGATGCAGACTTCCTCCTTTCTTTCCCTCTGCCTGTGTCTGTCCTCCCCCTGTCTTTCCTGTCCTCTTCCTCCATGTTGGGTTCAGACTTCCGCCGCTCTTTCTTCCTGCCGCGCTCGCTCTTCTTCTCCTCCATCTTTTCGTCTCCCTCCATCGGTCCACAGGGTTCAGACTTTCTCCTCAGCATCCGTCTGTCTCTCCTGTCTGTCTGCCTCTCCTCCTCCTCTTCTTCCTCCTCCTCCTCATCTTCTCCTCCATAAGGTTCACTCCTCCTTCTCTCCGTCCATCTCTCCTTCGCCTTCCACTTTTTCAGCATCAGGCTGCTCAGACGCTTCATCGCCATGAAATCAGTTTATTCAAAACTAAACAAAACCAAAGACGAATCTACATGTGATCAACTCTACTACATTTATGGACTAAACTCAATTAACTAAACTACTTTAAAGTATATATAATAAAGCTATGTGATCAATAAATTAAATTATCAATTACTTCTAGCAAATTAATTGAACTAAACCCAATGAATAAGCCTCTGGGATGAAACAATTAAGATTAAACTAAAGAAATTAAGCTAAAACAAAGATTAATCAATAAATTCATCAAAAGATTAAAAAGATTAATCACTTAAACTAATGTGGGACAATTAAAATACACAGAATATCATTAATAGGTGTAAACTTATTGACAAAATCTGACTAATAAATCAAAGTATCAGCAACAGATATCAATCACTTAAACTATAAATTAAACTAAACATACTTATCAGCTTTACACTTTAAAACTAAACTAAGAAAAACAAATAAAAATGTTTGAGCCAAAGTAAACTAAAGTATGTGGTGTGAATGTAAATGTGTCCTGGTTCCCAGCTGTGAGGAATCCAATTAAACTAATTAAAAAAACAATTGACAAGCTTCATCAGCAGTGAGCCAATCACAAGGCTCCACAGACAGAAAACCTCTTCTAATTGGCTGTTGCTTCTTTGTTTTCCTTGTTGTAAATCCGCTGCTCGTATCCTCTCATCTGCTGCAGAATCTTTAATAACTGAGTTGTTTTGACTTTGTTAGAGACAGTAAATCTCTCGACCAAACCAAAGAACCTCCGACCCTGAACTTTGAATCTAACGGTCAAACATCCGCCTGCCAGGAAAATAAAAACTGAACTGAAGCAAATTAAAATCTGTAGAGAAAAGTTCTCAAACTGCTTCATTGGACAAAAAGCTAAAATCCTCGAGGAGAGTCCGTCCTGTCGTACATCCAGTTTCCTCTGCAGAGCAGACAGACAGTAAAAAGTCAGTGAAAGTGTTTGTCCAGCAGCAGTCGTCTGAGTTTCAGCCCTGCAGAGTATCACTGCTCAGTGTGTGTGTGTGTGTGTGTGTTTGTGTGTGTGTGTGTGTGTGTGTGTGTGTGTGTTATAGCCACACCTCCCTCAGCTGTCTGTCTACACTGCAAAAAGAAAAGACTCATGTCGGCTCGTTCCCGTTAACAAGTCTGGATTAACAAACGGTTTACTCCACATTAACCTAATGAACCACTAATGAGTCGTGTGAAGTCCAGTCTGAACAGGTCCTCCATCCTCCTTCTTGTGGTTCTGGTCTGGAAGAAGGACTCTGTTTGAAGATTTTATGAGTTTTAGTTTCTATTGACTCATTTGTTATAAAGTTGTGTTTTATCAAGCAGCTCGTATTATTCTATTAATATATCGTCTGACACACAAAACTTCTGTAGGTTAAAGAATTGTTTAGAAAGAATGTTTGCAACAACAAACCCAAATATAATGAGCAGACACCTACCAGCTAAACACTTTATCATTTTTTCTTCTTTTTTTTCTACCAAATCGCACAACCCTCTCTGTCAAATGTCCTAAAAATTAACCATTAAATACCTGCGAATTACCCAGAAAATTTTAGGGAAATAAGTATAAAATTAAGCAACCTGTAAAATAAAACGTAGATAACAATGAGGCAGAAGTAAATAGTAATACAGCAACCTGCTATTAATAATAAGATAGTATCCTATTTTTACAATGATAATATGGTGACATTACTAACCTAATTACAATTAGTAAGACAAATTCAAAGACAAAATTGGTAATTAAATCAAAATCAGTGGTAAAGACGAGCTTCGTCCAATCAGATCTAAGAACAGTTTGTGTTGATATCAGAGTGAAGGAGTCAGAATAACATGTTAGTTTGTTTAGTTCAGTCTGGAGCTGATTCATCCACAGATCACCAAACCTTACAAACAGACTTGTTCTGACATTCTGATATTTTTTGCAGCGTACGTCTCTTCTTCTCTCTGATGATAACAGAAACAAAAGCACTCTGCTCCATCTGGGCCTGATGTGCTTCGGTTGCTTTATTAAAGGATCACAGTTACAGGGATTATGAGCAGATAATAAAGCAGCAGCCTCTAATATCAGGTCACTGTTTACTTACACAGCAGCAGGAATCATCAGCAGGGCTCCGGCACAAAACAAACAGTCCGTATCAACTGTTCAGCACTCCGAGTGTAACTCCATTACTCTGAATCACAAAGAGTCAGTGTCGACTTCTGCTTAACTTAAACTGAAGTTTTAGATTCAGCTACAGGTACCACATCTCACAGCCTGTAAGATCAAACTGCTGGACTGACTCAGACTAAACCATAAACTGGATCACAGGTTTTCAGAAAAGCTGATAAAGACAAAGCTATGAGATTAGATTTGTTTCATAAAAACTGAACAAAATCTCCCAAGAATCAAACAAAACTTATGGATTGTACCTACAATATTCTCCACTTTTCTGTCTCTGATCAGGGTTTCACACAAAGCGCTGCGTCCCCGTCGGCCATTTACTCTCAGAAAGTAACTAAAAGTGAACTAAAATGACCCCCCCCCCCTCTATTTCTCTCTCAACTACCTGATAGAAGCTAATGATAGAAGCTAGCTATGTCTTCTTAACTTTTCTTTAGGTAATTATTAGTAATTATACAAATAATAGCACAAATGACAATGTGAACTAGCTGCTCCTAGTTGGTGCAGCTGCCAGTTTGAAGAAGAGTCGGACTGATGTCTAAAACTGAAATTTAACTTGTGTTCAGAATAATTCATTCTGTTGAACGTCACTGAAAAACAAAAGTTGGACGATTTAAAAAGATTTTGTGAGTTTTTCTGTTGAAACAGCAACAGAAATTCGAGTTTTATTGGCTGTTAAACTCCACATTGTGTATAAAGCCATTTGATATGTGCCTCCACGTAACCATGGAAACGCTGCCAGCATGTGACCGTAGGTAGGACCACATGCTAACAAGTGTTGATCCCTGGATTACCAGCCAATAGCATTGCAGCTTTACTCGGACTCAGACATACTTGCGACGGCCACTAGAGGTCACTGTCAGGTAAACGTCAACATACAGTAGCGGCCAAGTTTGGTCTCACTTACTCATTCAAGTGAATGGGAAGGTGTGTCCAGACTTCTGACCACTACTGTAGTTTACCTTTTTCTGTCTTTATTGATATATAAATAGGCAATTAAATGTTATTTTTACACAGAATTATCATATACAGAATATTCATCTTACGAGTTGCTGAAGAAAAGTAAAAACACAAACCATGAGCGAGATGGAGTCACAGTTCAAACAAAGATTTTAGACAAAAAAAACAGGTTTTGGTTTCGAGGAACATCAAATTGAATTTTTGGCCCTTTTGGAAGAACATCTTTGTATTTTTCTCCTAAAACTCTCTTAACTGCCCAAAACTTGTCTTAAATCAGGTTTCAGCCTGATGAAAGTCTCCTGTTCATGAGCAGCTGAACGTTCCTGAGATTTTATCATCACCTAAAATGTCCATATAAGGCTTCATGTTCTGTTCTGTTTGTGGGCGAGCTGCAAGTCCTGCTGTCAGAAATCAGACAAACACAGAACTAATTTCTGAGTGTTAGTGGTAGGAGACCCAAAACTACCGACAATATGAATCCATCAGAGCAGAACGCTTTGTTAGATGCTAAAAAACATCTTTCTAAAGCAAAGAGCTCCATGATGAGAGTCATGTGACAGTCACAGAGATATTAGAGGAGAGAATATTACAGTCTACAGTATACAGTATATAAAGTGGACGACATCCCAAAAGTGAAGCCAAAACATCTGGATCGCCCCCTGGTGGCTGCTGCAGTATAGGTCATAAGCCCCGCCCCCTCCATGTTAGCGGATAGGACATGAGCCAAACTAAATAATCAAAGTACACAGAGATGGTTTCTGTTGTTTTAGATCGTTCTTATCACGCTGATGTTTGACTAAGTGCTCATTTTTCTGATAAGTTTGTTTTTAATTAGTTATTTGACGATATAAAAAGAGAGTGTGACGTCATGATTAACAGCTGTGACAGACGCCAGATGCTCTCAAACCGCCGTCAGGCGGAGGGCCGTCATCCCGCCGCCCGACTCCACTGCACAGACTCCAAATGACGTCACACAAGCAAGACGACAGAACAGAAACGTCCTGAATTTAGATGGTTATCAGATAGTGACGAGGCAGGAGACACGTCAGTCACATGACCCTGCAGACTGCCAGGTAAACTGCTGCACTCGTCACTGATCTGTGTGATCACGTGTGATATCACAGAGGTGTGATGTCACAAATGTATGATGTCACAGAGGCATGACGTCAGAGGTGTGACGCCCGTGATGTCACAGAGCGCAGCACAGAGCAGAATCATGGACTGGATGGACTCAGTTGCTTTTATTTCTCACGGAGCTGCTTCACTGCACAGTACACGTGTTGGAATGTGTGTGTGTGTGTGTGTGTGTGTGTGTGTGTGTGTGTGTCAGGCTGAGCTTCAGTGTGTGTGTGAACAAGCTGCCAAAAATTTCTAACTGAAGAGATGCCAAGTTCAGCTTCCGGAAATTTCTCTGGGAGGGGCAGCGAGGAGCCGAGTGTGTGTGTGCTTTAATAAAAGTGCCAGCTAAGCTGATTTATTTCCTCTAATAGACTCTGAATTGATTTTTAATTCAATAATCTTGGAATAAAACAAACCTCACAGTTAGAAGTCTCACCTGTCAGGCAACACCTCACTGATGTCTGTCGGCCAATCAGAAGAGCAGAAATCTTATTTTTGACTCTTTTTTTTTTAAATAAACTGTAAGACAAACTGTAAACTTTCAGCAGGTTTTTCTGGGCCAATCAGAAGCAGAGCTGCAGCATCATGTGATTAACAGGTAAACGGATAATAAACGTCATTCAGTGTAAATAAATTGAGATGCTTGTCGCTCTCAACTCTGCCAGCTGATTATAATCCAAAGACCATGTGACTAACAGAAGTGACTTCAGGGTTCACTTTTTAAATTTTACATGAGCTGTTATGAAATGATCGAGTTTTAAAAAATGAAATGAAGCTAAAAGGGTGAAAAGTTCACGTTTTATTATTTTAATGGTGATTCATTATTACGGATAAAACGTTAAACATCTCTGAAACAGCGAATAAAGTGCAGCCATTAGAGAGCATTAGCTGCCCAGAGACTCTGTGTGTGTGTGTGTGTGTGTGTGTGTGTGTGTGTGTGTGTGTGTGTGTGTGTGTGTGTGTGTGTGTGTTCTGTTAGCCCTGAGCTGAGCCTGGCAGGTTGAGGAGAACGCCTCATTTTTGCAAAGTTTTGTACAATTCAACTTTAATCCTTCAAGTTTAAGAGTCATGTCTTCATCTCAGAATTAAACTGAATGTGACACAAAGAAATTCAACAGCAACATCTGATCTGATATTCCACACATTAAACACTTTGTCAAGCATAAGGCTGACGACTTTTTATATTTTTCTTATTGTCAACAAACTGATATATTAACCTCTGAATATAAGTGATCCTGAATCAAAGTTACAGAGACTAAAGTGTCCAACAGGTGGGACAGTGTCGTTTAACAGGTTAACAAGTATTGTGTGTGTATCAAAGCCTGATATATCTTATTCCTCCGTTGTTGTTAAAAACTATTAAAACACGTCAGTGAGTCCACAACATGTTCCATCATCAGATTTATTGACAAGAAGAAGAATATTGGAGAAAGAGTGATGATTCATCAGTTACTGCCATATGAACAGAACTACAAAACCTGCATATTGTTACAGTGAAATGTCTTTTCTCCTCTTGTGTGCTGACTTTAGTTTCTGTTTCGTGTTTTCATGTTAAATTGAGGAAAAAAGAATAAAAACTTGTAATAAAATAGCAAAAAATAATGATAAAGAAGATAAAAACATTAAAGTGCAGAGTGTTTTCTACAAGATGACCAGTAGGTGGCAGTGTTGTCACACACACACACACACACACACACACACACACACACACACACACACATACACACACACACACACACACACACACACACGCACACACACACACGCACACACACTGTACCTCGGGCCTTGTCTCTCCTGTTGCGGGTGAACAGTTTGATGCTGACGGGCGATGATGAGGGTTGCTGGTTCGATTCTCTGGAGGCCGACCTGAAGATCCCACTGAAGCTCAGCCTGACACACACACACACACACACACACACACACACACACACACACACACAGAGTCACAATCATGTTACAGGGATGCTTGATCATTTTATCCAAAGGGCTTTACAGTGTTTCTAATGCTTATCTCCCCCCTATGTATCAGGTGTGTATCAGGTGTGTATCAGGTGTGTATCAGGTGTGTGTCAGGTGTGTGTCAGGTGTGTATCAGGTGTGTGTCAGGTGTGTGTCAGGTGTGTGTACCTGCGTTGAGATTTGGGTGGTGAATCCTGTTGTGGGGCTGCAGTCTGGTAGGGGAAGATGGTTTTGGGGGAGCTGGGACTCATCTTGGAGCTGGAGGTCCTGGCTGGAGCGGAGCGGGGGCTGGAGGGCCGGCTGAACGGAGCCCGATGGAAGAAGCCCCTGGTGGGGCTGGCGGAGTGGCACACAGCCTCCCCCTGCAGGACGGGAGGACTCATCACATTACATCACTGCCCCACATTAGGCTGCATTCACACCAAATCCGGCAATCTGGCACTACGATAGTGGGGGCTATGATGGTGTTTGAGGTACCGGTGAGACCATACAATAAGATCCGGTCAATTGTGGGGTTACTGTGAAAAACATTCTAGATACAGTAAATACTTCATACAGAGAAAATGTGGCCGTGCAGGTACCGCAAGGAGACAGAAGAACAATTCAGCGTTGTAACGTTTTTGTGTCACTCGAGCAACAACAAAAAAAAGTCCACACAGTGAATCAGCCAATGGTTTCAGGTTACATCACATGACAACATCAGAACACGCCCACAGCAGCAGGACAACAGTCACACTCTAAACGTGTGCTGCATAGTAAAACATCCTGGACGCAACATCACTCCTCATTACTTGAACGTGGTGATGTAGACGTAGTGATTTAAGAGCGCCGCCATGCGTTGATGTCGTGTTTATTATAGTGGAGACAAATGTTTGGAAATTGGAATATAATGAGCGAATAAACACAACATTGATATATTTATTTCATGAACCTTAATGTACAGAAAATCAGAATCTATAACCTGTGACACAAAAATGGATGATGTTTTAAAGCTCACCCTAGATTTCTCAAAGTGGGCTTTCCTGTAATTCGAACCCTGACGTTGCGTTGAGTTTTGGCAAAAGTTGTGTCTGGTTCAACTTCTTTTCTTTTTGTTAAGCAAAAGCCTTAAGCTGATATTATACTGTCTGCGTCCACGAGTACGCAAGGGTCCATTAGGGTCCGCATGATGTAAATTTCGTCATCAAAGGGTTTATGCATAAGCCCTGAATATACTCCCAGGCAGACGCGTACATGGACAGCTGTGGACACCACAGATGTGTAGTAGTTCTGTTAATACTACTTTGACCAAAATGTTCCTTCAACTCTTCATTGAAATCTCTGCCATTGAATTTCATTAAGCTGATTTGTATAACTGATATTTTATTGTGCATTTCTTTTAGCATCCACACTTCTCCTTTTCCATCTCAAGGTAATTCTGTATTAGTTCTTATTTTTAAACACCTTTATCAAGAGATCAAAGTAAGTAACAAACACTGCAGATCAGCAGGTTTTCAGACTGTGGATCTCCTTGTTTTTATCTGCTGATTGCAGCAGACTGATCAAAGCGATCAGCTGATTAATAGCTCAGGGGAATGTGAGTGACGTCATCACCTGTGAGCTTCAGGTCACCTGCTGCTGACTTCAACACTTCATGAACAATGAGTCAAATGAGGTAAAAAAACAAACCTTCCTGCTGCCGTCTTTCTCTGCTCGACCTGGATCTCCCTCCAGGAAGGGCATCACGAACACACCGAGATCCTACACACAGAAACAAACAGAGAGACTTTAAGCTCTTATATCTTTTAATTAAAAACCTACAGTAGTTATAACTGAAACAGTTATTGATGTGACACAAAAATCACCAAACTGTGCATGTCTTGTTCTTTTTGTATCACTGGGCATTATGAGTCCCAGCTGAATGTGATGAAAGGGAAGTTTTTACACACAAACCAATAGAACCAGTAGGTGATTTGAGGGGGTGATGAGGGGGATGCCACCCCCCTTGTTACTACCCTGCTATCTCCCCTCTCCATCCCCTGGCAGCAGAGAGACTGCAGGGGCAGAAGGGTTGTTTAGTTGAATATGTTAGTCTAGTCTGCCTGACTCATTGATCCTTTATTTGACTGAAGTTTGTGCAAGTTAGAATATTTGGACCCAACGTTGGCTCTGAAATATCAGTAGCCTGACTGAGCTGTGTATTGATAAACCCGTGGTGCTGTCCATGGTGCTGAAGTAGCAGACAGATTTGTAATTGCGCATTTTTCTCTCAGTCCCACCCTTCTGTCAGTTTCGTCTTGGATCTATAATATTCTCTAAATTATATACTATAAATATGATCATTCAGTAGTGTGTTCTGAGCAGCCTCTGTAACAAAATACTTTAGGAGAAACATGACTACAGATATAGTTTTTACTATAGATGTTTGGTGTAACCTGGGAGTGGATCAGGTCATGTGACTGAGGAAATTAACCTGCACTGACCGCACCACACCCAGCTACTACAGTTACATAATTCCAGTTAAAGTTTATATGGTCAAAACTACACTGTGTTTAGAAAAATAAGCATTATTAAAATGTTTAATGTCCACACACAGTAAAAGAAAAGACCTACACAAAATATGTATTTAGCCGACTGGCAGTTCTATTAAATTGAAACTGTAATCGCATTTATAATATCAAGAATTAGGCGAGTCCAATATGATAATCCTGCTGTCATAGCCCTCTTTCACCTAACCCTCCCACTGACCCACTGAAATGCAACACGGAGTTGAGTTAAAAATTACTTTACTACGTTTTGCTGCCTTTGGAAATTATTTAAATTTAGGAGGTTTTGGCTTAAACTTTCTAAATCTTTTTGTTAATTAATTGAATCTCTCTCACCATCAGCAGAGTTTGCCACTATACTCATCACTACTTTGTGTCATCCTTTCAGAGTTTCTGCAACTTTACAGTAATGAACTGTCAAATCACAATTCAAAGATTCTTCATGCTGAGGTTCAAAAACAGGGTTCAAATCTCAGAGAACAATGATGATAACGACTGAATGAAGTGTCTCAAGTATTCTGAGAGCTGTTCAGCTTTGACTCTGCAGTTTGTACGACTCAGACTGAAGTGAAGCAACCGCTGTGTTCGCTCTGAAAGTCTCAAACTGCAGACAGCAGTGGAAAGTCAGAGCCATGAAGGTTCAGATCTGCTGAGCTCAAAACTTCCCTCCTGTTGCATCATGGGACAGTTTGGGGGTAAACATAGAGACAGTCTCAGATTATCAGCAAAACATCTGCTGAGCTCACAACACGACCGAAACCAAACACTGTGAGAAGATCAGAGAGACACGAAGAGACTGTCTGTCTGTCTAACCTTTAACTCCGTGGTTATTACTGTAGCCATGACAACGAAGGTGACCTAACTTTAGGGAAGTAGTAACTTTAACCCACCACATGTTTCCAACCATGATCATTATGTTTAACAGTGATGTGTGACGGCTTTATAAAACACAGACAGATGACGTCGTCCTGCTGATTCCTGCCGATAGAGACGCCAGACAAGAAAACGCCGCTATGTGTCGTTCTGGAGTCACCAGCTCTGTTTCAACACACCTGTACCTGACTGCACTGTTGTTCTGTCCAATAAAAACATGAAGCTAATGTGGCAGCAACAAATATTAGATTTAATCTCTGAGGCTAAAAAAGAATTATATTACATATCAAAAGACATCAGAGCCAGCAGTAAATAACCACAGGGACTGCTGAGATCTGGATCAGATCAATCCATAGCTAGCAGCTGGTTAGCTTAGCTTAGCATAAAGCCTGGAAACAGAGGGAAACAACTAGCCTGGCTCTGTCCAAACGTAACAAAATCCACCTACCAGCAGCTCTGAAGCTGACTGATTAACACGTCATATCTCCTTTGTTTAATCTGTACAAAAACCAAACAATTCTATGTTTTATGGGGACATCAACACATATTACTGCCCTCCTGTGGTCTGACAGGTGCTCAACGCCTTAATACTCGAAAACCCCCAAAACTCAAAAGTTGAATAAATGTAGCAGTTCAAACTAAATTAACTACTATTGTAAATGAGTCCGCCCCACTCTGACCACAGGACCTCAGAGATTCGCACACTTTTTTCTTCTGTTTCCAGGTGCAAAATGATTAAATTGTCAAAATGATTTATTAAAGATCAGATTTTTGCCATCAGAGGCCAAAGCTCCGATTAATAATCTCAAAATAAACCAATATTTAATTTTCCTTGAAGGTGTTCGACAAATCAGCTGCACGCAACCTTCCTCGACCTCAGAGGTCAAAGGTCACCACATGCTGAGGAAACCTTCCTGTGAAGCAGAGCTAAGGGTTTATTCTCCATCATCTTCATCATCATCATCATCATCATCATCATCATCATCACTCTGTTTCTCACATGAATCTCAATATTTTTTGGTTGCCATTGGAGACTGACGGTTTAGATCTGGACTGAAAATGTCCGCCCACACACACACACACACACACACACACACACACACACACACACACACACACACACACACACACACACACACACACACACACACACAGGGAGTTGGTGGATTTTGAGCCTCTTCCTCATTTCTCAGCTGTTCTCTCTTCTTTTGGAGGTTTGACAGTGAAAAAAGCTCATTTGTTCATATTGCCTGATTTTTCTTTTAAGTGTTCTCAATTTTACAACTGTGTGTTAAACCAGCAGTCAGGTGTCTGTAATCATTCCTCCTGTTCATACTGGATATTAAAGATCCTTCAAATGTGCTTTCAATGGAAGTGATGGAGGCCAAAATCCACAGTGTGTCCACACAGTCATTTAAAGTCTGTGTGAAGCTTCTATTCAGCTTCATCAGTCTGAGTTAGTCATATCAAGTGGATATCTGACACATTTACAGTCTTTTTAGCATCATATTTCCTCTTTGTGTTTCCTCGGACAGTGTTTCCCTGTTGAGCTGCAGGTGGAAGTATAGTAACAAAAAGAGGAACTTTGGCACTAAAAAGACTGTAACGTTGAAAGATATCTACTTGATTTGACTCATTTGGACGCTGAAGCTTCATATTAGCTTCAGATAAACTTTAAATACATTTTTGCACAGAAGGAGGACTGTGGATTTTGTCCCCCATCACTTCCATTGTAAGGTCATTATGAAGGGATCTTCTAATGCGCTGGTGTCGGCAACACGTGCACTGGAACCTGAACATGTGGAGGAACGTTATGTTCAGCGATGAGTCCAGATTCTGCCTACGGCAGTTGGATCATAGGGTCAAAGTGTGGAGAAGACGCGGAGAACGCTGTGCTGATTGCTGCACCTATAGAGTAACATCCTTTGGTGGAGGCAGTGTGATGGTGTGGGGCAGCATCTCCCTCACTGGGAAAACGAGGCTTGTCATCATTGGAGGCAATCTCAATGCAGAGAGATATCGAGATGAGATTCTGCAACCAGTGGCAATCCCATATCTCCACAGTCTGGGACCGAACTCTATCCTCCAAGATGACAACGCTCGCCCCCACAGAGCGGGTTTATCAGAGACTACCTCCAGAATTTGGGAATGGAGAGGATGGAACAGCCTGCCAGCAGTCCTGACCTCAACCCCATTGAACACTTGTGGGATCATCTTGGGCGTGCTGTTCATGCCAGAGTGACCAACACAACCACGTTGCTGGTTGAAGAATGGGACGCCATCCCACAGCAGAGTGTGACCAGGCTGGTGACCAGCATGAGGAGGAGGTGCCAGGCTGTGCTAAGTTTATTACCTTTCCATTTTTTTCATGTGTTAAGTGTTGTGTATGTAATACTGATTTATATATTCAGTATATATGTGATATATTTTCATGAATGAATCAGAACTTTCAGTCCGTTCAGCAGCTCGGCTGCAGAGCTCAACATGTTCAAACAGAGTTAGAGCAGACAAACATCCATTAAAAAAAGCTTTAAAACACTTTAAGAATCACAAACTCTACACACACCTTAATATAAGCTCAGGCTCCCTTAAACCTCTGAATTAAAGACCTGAAATGTCCCTGATCCTGCAAGACCAGGATTTAAAATTTATCCTTAAAATAAGTTAATAAATAATAATAACCTTTATTTATGTGTTTAAAACTCAGGTTGCAAAGTGTTTCACACGCGTAAGTGAATTAAAATCAATAAATCAATTAAACAGAGAAGTTTTAGGAAATAAAAGACATTAACTTTGACTCAAATGAAATAAGAGAAATAAAAAAACAGGGCGAGCTCAGATAAAAGTGTGTTTAAGAGACTCAGAACATAACAGCAGCAACATTTAAGGAATAAATTCAACTGTTTTTCACTTAAAGTCACTGACTTTCTGCACATCCCACCTTAATATTCTGGCTCATAATTCTCTCTCTACACCAAACTTCTGAACCACAAATCTATTTTACACTCATAAACACCTCATTAGCCATTAATCATGTGTGATTAATCCTTAATGAAGCTGTCAGAGAGCAGACAGAGTGTATTCTATTCATTTATGGAGATAAAACCTTCACAATTTTACTATATTACGGTCCGGGAGAACATTTATAGAATGTGAAGAATAAAACAGTATGTTTGAATGATGATTTTTAAGTTTTTTTTAATAAATACGGGTCATATTTGCACATATGTATGTACAAAAATGTGTATCAGCTGCACAAACATTAAAAAAATCATACATTTTATTCCCATTTTTGTATATTCTGGGTGGCTTTAGGGAAAGTCAGATTAAAAGAAATGTGTATAAAGTGTTTTTACTGATCTCAGATGTAAAAATGGGTGAAAGAAGCTGAAGAGGATGTGAAGGTTAGGACACGTCTGTCCACTCACAGTTTACTGCAAAAACACCTCAGAGTCTAAAAGGAAAAATATCACTGAGACTCTGGTGTCAAACATTCAGACTCAGTTTGATCTGCAAAACACACACACACACACACACACACACACACTGACTATACCTTCTGATCTCCAGCGTCCAGAAATCAATAATCCAATAAATAGTTCAGAGCTCAAACACACTCCTGTCCTGTGTGTCTCTGACTGACACTCACACACCTCTGGCTACCTCTCCCTCTCTCTCTCTCTCTCCATATCAGTCTTACTTCCTGTTTTTTGACACTCTGTGTGTGTGATTAGTTAGATAATGAAGGCGGATCCACAGACTGACTGAGAGTAATGGTGAGACTGTTTTTAGAGGATGAGGAGGACTACGTCTAACAGCATGTGTTCACTTTTCACTCTCTGCAGGATTTCACACTTTTTCTTTTACAAAACTTTCTTAGAGGGTTTTTTTTGTGTGATAATTGTGATCAAAATGTTTGCAGGGTCAGGAAGTTGCAAAACAATTTCTCTTTTTGCAGTAAAAAATGAATACTTCAGATCACAGAAACATCTATATTTCAGCTCTAATGTTTAATGTATTTTCTGAACATGAGAACCATGAGGACTCAAAGTTCTATAAAACAGAAAATACTGTACTTGAGTTCCATTATAACATTTATTAAATAAACTTTCAGCTCAACATCAGCAGCAAATAAAATCATCAATAATGTTATTAAAATAAATCTAGTTTGATGTTTATGTTTGAGGCAGATTATGTCTGAACAACATCAGCTTGTCTTCTTCTGACTCACTGAATCAAACCTCATCTGGGAACATTTGGGAACATTTGGGAACATTTGGGAATTGTTTTGCTCGTCTATGGCATCATGTTTGTTGGCAGGTGAGATTTGTGCATCTTCCACCTGAATGACGTCAGTTACCGCCACACCAAATGCCACGATTGGTCCGAATCACAAGCAGCTGTTGATTTGAACATTTTATGCGGAAAAGTTGCTGTAATTCAGCAAAACTTCAAACTCGGGCAAATATTATGAGACAGACGCTGACAGCTGACTTGTAGCTTTAGAGACTAAAATTTATTACCAAATTCTCACAGTGTGACGGCTGCTATGACCAACGACAATACTGCATTACCATTTCATATTATTTATGAATACTTGACCGTTGTAGTGTTTGTATTTCCTCTGACTTTGTGTATTTTGACTGTTATGAACCAGAACAGCAGGACAAATTCCTTTTATGTGCAACTTGTCAATAAAAATAACCACCTGGTTAGCTTGGTGGCTAACTGTTAGCTGTTCAGTTCCTGACCCAGTTTCTACGGTTACAGGCGAGACCAGTCATCACTGCGACCTCTGACCTCCAGCGAGGTCATTGTGAGATGTGCCGACGTCACTAAAATGTCTCATTAGGGGGTCTGAGATCAGCTTTCAGTGACCTACTTACACACACACACACAGTAAAGCAAACGTGTGTTTCTTTCATTCTTCTGCATGTTGGAAGTAAAACAAACTCGTCCGATATGAAGCAGAGTCACGTTTAACAAACACAATGTAATGAAAACAGAAGAAATAAGGAAACAGAAAATCTCTTTAGGATTCTCTTCAGTGAGTCAACAAACCACATCTGTGACATAAATGTGAGAATATTTGGATTTATAAGCAATAAATGATCCAAATTAAACAACCAGGTCCATAGTTGATCCGCGTGTTTTCTGATCAGCAGGACGATAAATATGTTCTGTTGATGAGGTTGAACTATGGTTCGGTTTGGGGGACGATCACGGTTTGGGTTAAAATAAGAACTTTGTTGAGGTTAAGGGACCTTTGTCGTCATGGTTACAGTCAAGCTGGGGAAGTGGGAGGAGCTATGCCTGGCGGCGCTGTGTTCCAGAGAGAAAATTCCTGTTCGTGTTTCTCTCGGAGACTCTCAGTTCTCTCTTCTACAGTTTGATCAACATGAAACTCTTAAATAAAGATAAATATTTCAAGGTAGAACATTAGTTTGATTTCAGGAAGAAACAGCTCAAAATTCAGTCATGTGCACCACTAACGGCTCTGATTCGCACCCATACCTTCTCCATGGCAACAGCAGCCGAGGCTCATGGGTATTGTAGTATTTTTTTAGCCAATCTCTCAGAAACAAAGTGTAAATAATATAAACTGGTGGTCAGAATATAAACATGAAGGATCGTTAAATTATCCAGGAGAGTTTCTACATTCAGTAACATCGAGGAGATCAATTAAATAAATATTTAAAATAGGAACTCTGTAATAAGCAAGTGAACAGTGATCTGTGGCGTTAAAGTCTGATGTTTTGTTGACGACCTCCTCTCTACGTAGACTCTGTCGCTCTTTAACGTCACCTGATTTCCTCCTTTGCTCATAATCACTGCAGGTTTGACGGTACAGTACAAACAGTCAGAAACGAGATTCAAAGTTCACTCTTAACTTTGGGAACAGAAGCTGCCAAAAAACAAAACAAAACACCACAAGGTCCATTTAGTGGCTGCTCCAGAGCTTTTGATCAGATAACACGATCATGGAGATTCTTTCAGCCGCTGTTTCAAAGGTCCAGAAGAAGTTTCAGTCTCAGATTATAAGATGACACTTGACGTTTAAAAATTAATAGTTTTAATGACAATTACTGCTGAGGAAGAACATGTGATGTGATCAAAAGCTGAAGAACAGCTACTGATGGATGTGATGTGATTGTGGTGGGAAGTCAACACAGTTTTTACTTCTTCGTCTCTCTTCTCACGTCACGTCAAATTGAGAAATAATTTGTATTTGGCTGTTTTACAGGAAGTTCATGTCTCTCTGCTGTTTTTAAATGTCACATTGAAGTTACATGGCAGTGCTCTGCTGCATCACCTGGTTCACAACTCTTCTGTTCTGTCTCGTCCTTCAGGGATCAGGCTATTTGTTGGACAACAGACAGATTTAAACAGATTACAGTAGATTTAAAGTAGAAACCCAAACAACCATCATCTACACACACACACACACACACACACACACACAAAACGCTGCTCTCAGGTCAGATTGCGGGCTGATAGCAGCTGTTTATGGTGGTTTATGGGGCTGAATCATTAGACAGCAGCTCAGGTGTTTTCTTGCTGTAAACATTCAGCAGTCTGAAGAGATGTTTGACCTCCATCTTTGTCAGTCACTAAAAGCCAGAAAAGAGCTGAAGAAGCAGCAACCAACACTTCCACTTTAGAAATCCATCATTTAAGTATAGTCTGTAAATATACAGTACAGTATTCCAGTTAGTCCTGCATTATAGTTTATATATATATATATATATAAACTATATACTATATATTTTTTCTGCAGCGTCCACCATAGCTGTAAGTACACTGAGACACTGATAACTCTAACCAGATCGTGTTTGCATACGTACCAGTTTGTGAATCACATTTAATACACTGAAGTAGGGAAATATGTGGATATTATATCGATATCATGATGTGAGTCTAGATATCGTCGTAGTTTACAGATATGGTAATATGGTGTTGTCTTTTCTTGGTTTTAAAGCTGCTTTACAGTAAAATGATGTAACTTTCTGAACTTATCAGACTGTTGAAACTGTTCTATTATCCTATTTACCCACTTAGTCATCATATCCACATTACTGATGGCAACTTATCAAAAATATCAGTGTGAAAATATTTTGTGAAAGCACCAGTATTCATCTCTACAATATTGTTCCAATATCAATATTTGGTTAAAAAATATCATGATATTTTTTACAACATGTTTTTACTGTTAATCCTCAGAAACATGTTTCCTTCAGGACAATAAAGTCTGAACTGAATACAAATGGGTCATAAATAAAATCTGGATTAATGATTCATGAAAGTCACATCATTAAGTGTGTTATCGCTCAGATTATGAACTCTGACCTGAGAGTTTCCTGCTCTGTGGTTTATAATCAGCTGGAGCTACTGTGAGAGAAAATGTCTTCTCTATTTCAACGACAGTAACAGTATAGAGTGCTGTCAGCGCCCCCTGCAGGCTGCAGGCTGCAGGCTTCACTCCATAAAACCACACCGTCGTTTTTACACTGCGTACAGTTTAAACTAACCAGATACAACATGTTAATAATGAGCTTTAACTGCAAGCTCCACAGATCAAACAGATATTTTTGAGTGTTGGATTAGAGATGAACTTGATCTATTTGGAGAAGTTTGAACGAGCTGCTGCCTGAGAAGAAATAAAATCCTTTTTCACCGCCGTTACAGGAAATAGATTTTGGTTTGATCTAGAGATGGAGATAACGAATCACTTTGCTGATCTGAATCGTTAGTTCAGTTCACTGTTTTTTGTGAACGCGTCACAGTTGAAATTAGCATTCTCAATCTCCAGGTGCATTGTGGGTAATGTAGGTGCCACGTTTTGACAAGAGAGAAGAAAGTGGTGAATAAGAAAGACGTAAATATCAAGATGATGTTGCAGGAGTGAAATGATAAATCTCTTTTAAACACTTGTACATAAACACTGATTGAAATTATATTTTAAAGCCAGAAATTTGCTGTCAGTTCAACTTTCAGATCTTTTTGGAGGGACTGAATATATTTGTGTTAATTCTCAGACAACTTCTGAATAAACTAACGATCAGTTCATTGTTGGTTTGGATCCAAACATGAGATTTGTTGACAAGAAGAAACATATAGAAAAATCACCAGAATGATCCTTTAATTCATGTTGGGACTGATTAGCATTGAACAACAACATATCTCATTACATCTGAGAACACACAGGGGAGCACTTCCCATGACTGTGTGTGTGTGTGTGTGTGTGTGTGTGTGTGTGTGTGTGTGTGTGTGCTTCACTCTCGCCTCGTCATCACAGTGATGATGTCGGTGAGAATCAGATGGTGCGACGCTGACTCAGGTGTTTTAAAGCTTCAGTCTGCTGCTCTGATGATGATGTTCACTGGATTTAATCAGCAGTTTTTTAATTGAAATAAAGACTCCTGTCATCTATAAGTTAAACTCTTCATTTATGTTAACATACATTTAAAGGGCAGATGTGTGTTAAACCAGCAGTCAGGTGTCCATATGAGCAGTGAAAGAGGTTTTCCTCGCTGTAATCATTCCTCCTGTTCATACTGGATATTAAAAGATCCTTCAAATGTGCTTTCAATGGAAGTGATGTCATTTTGTCCTCCATCACTTCCATTGTAAGGTCATTATGAAGGGATCTTCTAGTGGTCAGTATGAACAGGAGGAATGATTACAGCAAGAAAAACAGATTAAATGTTCATTTGGGCTCCTGACTGTTGGTTTAAGATAAACTTGAAAATATGTGAACTAAAGGACAGGATGTGACATCACAACCAGATTTGTCTACTTCCGTCTAAAAGTTGTTTCTCTCATCAGATGCAGTTTTTGTTTCCATCAGTTTCTTCTTCTTCTGTCGTCTCAGTTCAAATACTGAAGAAACAACAAACAGCCTGACAACAATGAACACAGTGAATAAAGATTATTTAATCATTTCAGTATGAAGCTGCACTGCAGAACGGCGTGCTGAAGATGTCAAAGAATGAAGAGTGAATTTTCAGTTTTTGTTGACGTTGTCAGAAAGGTGATAATTCAACTTCATGTTTATTATTGAGGTCGTAGTTGCTGGTGTACTGGAGTGTTTCACACATGTGACCTGTATAACCAGTCTGATCAAGAATAACTGGCTCGCATGTTATAATTTATTATTGTTGTTGTTTTCTTTTGTTTTGTCATATTTCCTCAGTTTGACTGTACATATAAGTGTATATGTGGGGTTTTTTTGTTCATTTCGGGGGATTTCTGTGTATTTCATGTCTTTCAGTTTGTCTTTATGTCTCGTCAATCAGCACCAATGAATAAAATACAAAGGAAACTTCTCCTCACATGATACTGTGGTCAGTAGCTATGTTGTTATTTGTACAGAAAATGTTTAAATAAATATGAAGAAGTTTTTCAGTTGGTTGAGATCTGAGTTTTGACCATGAATCATTAGACTGCATTGATATTATACTGGATAAAAACAGCGGTTTTGTCCTTTAACGTACATCAACAGACTTACAGGCATGTGGAGTCTCAGCGGTCTCCTCCTCTTCCTCCTGAAGCTCCTCTCCTCCTCTTCCTCCTCCTCCTCCTCCCTCTCCTCCTTACTCCTCTCTGCGGTGCTTCTCATCTCCAGGAGCAAAATCCGCTGAGCTCAATTATCAGATTATCTCCAAACGTCCAGAGGAGACACACCGCTCCTGCGGCTCTGTGCAGTACTACTACAGTACTGTGTGTTCTGTAGTATCACTGTAGTATCACTGTGCTGGTATACAGGCGTGTTTTGGTGGTAAATATTAATAGTATTAATAATAATACTCGTCAGTAGGACTCAGAGTGTTAGTGTTGCTCTACACTGAGTTTACTTGATGACACTTTCATGTCACATCATACTGTGTCGGTCCTTTGGTGCTTTGTAATATTTCCCTTACTGAGTTATATCTCAAATGTATATTATAGGGTTACTATAATATACAGTATAATGACACTTTTAAGATATATATAGAGAGAAAAAACAATATGCAGCTTATACAGAGGAGGTTAGAGGTGAGCTGTCCGCAGGTGGAGTCCGCGCTGTGAACAGGTTGGAGGATGAAAACACCGGCGGATCGTGTTTCCTCTTCCCCGCTGCTCCGCCCCGCTGGTCGGATCCAGACGAGCCGAGCAGGAGCTCCTCCGACGCGGTGAGCGGTTTGTGAGTCCGACGCAGATTCCCTGCAGGAGTCAGGACGCTGCTCGGATCATTTAAACCGGTAACTGTCAGGTGAATCCTCGGGAACACAGAGCGGCGGTGTGCGGCTCCATGCCGGAGCGCAGCGCCGCGGAGAGCCGCGCGGACACGGGATTACGCACGACGCAACGCGCGCTCTTGGACTGGAGGAGAGAAAATACTGTTACTATGACTACTACAGCTGCTACTACTAATACTACTACTGATATTGTACTACTACTACTACTACTGTACTCCTACTTCTACTACTACTGCTAGTAGTACCACTACAATTACTACAACTAAAATGACTCCAGAGGCCCGTTAACCTGCGTCCACACCCCCGAAATATCAAGTCAGGCGCTTTGAATCAGTTAAATTCATGACTTTAATTCTCCTTATGTGCTAATACAGAGGTGTAAGAAGTACTCAGATCCTTTACTGCAGTAAAAGTACCAATACAGCAGTGTACAAAGACTCCATTACAAGTAAAAGTCCTGCATGAAAAATCCTGCTGCAGTAAAAGTACATAAATATTATGAGCTTGATGTAGTTAAAGTATTGCAGTAAAAGTACATAAGTATTATGAGCTTGATGTAGTTAAAGTATTGCAGTAAAAGTACATAAGTATTATGAGCTTGATGTAGTTAAAGTATTGCAGTAAAAGTACATAAGTATTATGAGCTTGATGTAGTTAAAGTATTGCAGTAAAAGTAGTGGTTTGGTCCCTCTGACTGATATATTATTATATATGACATCATTAGATTATTAATAGTGAAGCATCAGTGTTAGAGCAGCATGTTACTGTTGTAGCTGCTGGAGGTGGAGCTAGTTTACACTACTTTATATACAGTTAGCTAGTTTAGTCCAGTGGTTCCCAACCTAGGGGTCGGGCCCCTCCAAAGGGTCAGCAGATAAATCTGAGGGGTGGTGAGATGATTAATGGGAGAGGAAAGAAGAAAAAACAAAGTTCTGATACACAAATCTGTTTTCAGTTTTTGGACTTTTTCTCTTTAATCTTTGATTTTTGCTGAAATATTGGATCATTTGAACATTTATTGAAATGAAAGCATGTGAGAAGTTTAGAGGGAAAAATCACTATTTGGTGGAGCTGTTAACAACTCATAGACATGTGAAATGTGACCCCGACTACACACTGCTTTTTGTAAGACGTCAAAAGCCAAAAAGGTTGCAACATATAACTGACAAAGCGCTGGTCAAAGACGCCCTCTGCTGGACAAACAGTGTAACCACAGAACGATACAAGCACCCAACAGAGTGGAAAGCAATGACTGACTGACTGTTCGTGATGGTCTATTTACAGAGAACAACAATGGCAAGATCTTCAACCGAGGAGCTTCTGTTTGATGAAAGTTTCAAATATCTTCAGTTCTGGACCTTAAGTTGAGGTTCTCTTACTAACTTGATCTTCTGAGGAGACTTAACAGTTTTCAAGTGAGACAACCAATCTCAGAAATTGTTTACAAAACCCTGATTCAGAGTGTTTTAACGTTCGACTTGACCTGACCTGATCACCTGAACTGTAGAATCAGGAATAAACTGTTAGAGTAGAGGCTGATATCACCTGCAGAATAAGTAGGAACCTCCAGATGAAGCTGAGTGAGCTAGGAGATAAAGCATTAAAGCATCATTCTGCTGATTTTCTATATTTGTCTTCATGTTTGGATCCAAACCAACAGTGAACTGATCTACTAACAAGTATTGTGTGTGTATCAAAGCTGATATATCTTATTCCTCCGTTGTTGTCAAGAAACTATTTAAAACACGTCAGTGAGTCACACCGCTGCACTGGAAGACATGTTCCTTCATCATCATAAAGAGGACGATGGTGATGGTAGTTTGTTTTTCCGCACATGCTCAGTGGCGTCTGCCTTACACAGAAGTACTCTCCAGAGACTGGAAACATGATGCTGTTATTAGTCTTTGGAGCCGTTTCTAAACAAACTAACGTGACCAAACTCTTCATGGTGAAGGAACATGTCACCCAGTCTGTTACTTGTCTTATGTTACATGTTCTTGGGTTGCTTTTATGTTTCAAAGAGCAGAAAAGAAAAAAAACATTTCCACTCTATTCTATCTTAATAACCATCACAATTGCTGCCATCCAATAAAACTGATGTGTTCAGCTGCAGTCCAGTGAGACTCAATTGGAGGAACTTGTACATTGTACTCCACGTTAATCTGACAGCTGTTTCCCGTCATATTTCATATAAAAAAAACAAGATCAACTCATAAAATATAATGCATTTATATAGATTACACAAACCAACAGTATATAAAGTATTTAAATAATCCTCATCTAATTCAAACAGTGTTAAAATACACTATACCTACACCTACCCTCACTGGTATTTTTCTCCCAAACAGGAAATCTGTTATATATCTTGCCTCCCACACCTAGTCTATCTAGCTTGATGAGGAGCCCTTCCTTCCACAGCATGTTGTATTCTTTTTCTACATCAAAAAAATCTGCAACCATCATTTCTTTATTTATTTGGGCTTTCCAAATTTCTGATTCTAAACAAAGAACTGAATCCATTGTGTTTACATCTGCATAATAAGTATTTTTCCATTGATTAAGTAGAATAATTCTGTACCGAGTAAAAGTTTAAATGGAGGACTTTTACCAGAGTATTTTTGCATTATAGTATTATTACTTTTACTTCATTCACCATTAAGTCCACCTGAGAAAAAGAAACAAAAACTCATAATATAAAATGGGCTCTACAATAAGTTAACATGAAATTGTATTCTTTGAATAACAAACCAAACAATACAGTTTGATCATATTTCATGTGTCAGTGATTGAATATAGATCCTGGGTGTAATGTATTCTTGTGGACAGCAGGCGGTGCTGTTGTTTAATGAATGACTGAGCTTTATCAGAACTAATCATGTATTTATATGTATGTAAGCAGGTGTGACTGGTTTCATTTAATGACTGATGTTTATCTACAGATATTCTTCTTAGCGTGAGATCATGTTTCTGTTTATAATCTGCTAATAATCTGTATCAGACTGTAGAAAATACACACATCCTGACATTCGCAGCTCCTCTAACTTGTACTTCTCACACAGTCCAACTTCTATACAGACTGATATATTTCATACATGTTGGTGTAAATGAAGATTCAAGTGTTGCACATTTCCTCCAGATGTGTGTGTTTTGTCCTTCAGTGAGCTGCAGATGATGAAATGAGTCAAACAGCAACAACAACTCACACACAGCAGTGATGTGTGGAGGTTTAAAAACAGATGGAGAGATTTGAATCCAGCTGGTAGTTTGTTGGTTTGGACAGCAGGTGGTGCTGCTGCATCAACAATCAGCTGAGATTCAAACATACAACAGTGTGTTTTTGTCTCACAGGGAGACAAGCTGGGTTCAAACCTGTGACATGGACACAACTCTAATAAATCTACATAAATATCAACTGTGAAACAAGAAGCTTTGACATTTTATTCACTTTTTCTAATCTACCTTATATTTCCACTTAAGTAGCTTTAAGGTTGTAAAACTGCTGCTGCAGCTAGATTAGATTCAATGTTGAAGTAAAACCAAAACATCATCTTTATTTTCTTTATTTCCACTGGTCCAATTACTCAAGTACTGTACTTTACTACAATTATCAGTTACTTGCACTTAACCTGAGTACACACATTTTAATAATACTTTATACTTTTTACTCCACTAGATTTCTTTAACAGCTATAGTAGTTTTCAGATTTAGATTTCACAAACTAAATATGTGAACAGTTAATAAAATATGATGCGTTTGTATAAATAAAAGCAGTTAAAATGAGCCTCGACCAACTACAACATTAAAATACCCCCTACCTGCATCAATAATAATGATCAATAACACTGTAATCATTTTTAACCCTTCTGTACTTTAACTGAAGTAACATTTCCAATGCAGGACTTGTAATGGAGTATTTTTCACTGTAGTATTGGTACTTTTGAATAATTGATTTGAATACTTCCTCCAACTCTGTTTATTTCACAGAAGAATCTCCAAGTTATAGATGAGCTTTAAGATTTCATCAATTCTGAATCAGTTCTGATTCTGGTTCTTATTAAATCCTGACTCTGATTCTTGACTTATTATTCTGGTCAGAAAAAAAAGCAAAATAAAATGTATTTTCTGCAGATTGAATAAGTCATTAATGATAAATGAGGCGTTTTGATGAATGAATGAATATAGTTTTATTTTAGTTTTTGTTTTTATTTGTGTGTCATTTGGCCCATCCCACATGGGATTACAAGACACCACTATTTTACAAAAGATGTAGGAGTATGAATGTTAATGACATGTTGATGGTAATGACTGTTAATGCCAGGAGGGAGCACTAACCCTTGCTCAATTTAATCAATAAATCAGTCTGATGATCGTAAGTTCTTGTCTCAAACAGTGACCTCTGTTTACTGCAGCTCAAAGAAACAACCAAACACTTTTAGGATAAATGAAGACATTTATTAATAGCTAAACGTCTTAAGTAAAATAAATAAATAAATAAAGCCTAAGAATGATAATAAAATAATAAAGAAAATTATTCAGCAAGACTGGCTGAGGGGGAAGCTAATTCAGCTTCTCTAAATAAACTCTTAAACTTTAACATTCTTCGACTTCAGCCCTTGATCACAAAGCCATGTTGTGCCTCACTGTTGGGCTGAAGCGTCGTTGTAGGAGCGTCATCTTGGCAGGTCCAGCGGTGTTGCAGTGAAAGAGCCCGGATCAGCTGTGGGCTGTGGCGCATCTCATGCAGAGGCGTTGAAGGCCAGTGAAGAATCAGGCCTTTCCAGGCTGCTCTGAAAGAGTCTTTAGGCCTGCTTCACTTCTGGTTTTCAGTATCGCTCTCAGAGAGCAGGTTCAGTATCAAGCCTTCTTTTTCGTCTTCTTCGTCTTCTTCTTCTTCTTCTTCTTCAGGAGCTTACGTCCAGGCTTTACTTGGCTTGTAATAAATTAAGTTGAGTGTCGAATAAAGTGTAGTCTGACTACGCTCAAATCTTCGACGGCGTCTACTTCAAAATAAAATACTGTACGTGTTTACCTCACAATTAAATCACTATATGTGGAAATACAAAACTTAATGTTACTAATAAAACAGAAACGAATTAACTTGTTGCAATAAAAGACTAAATACGGATATATTTGGTTGAAAAATAAAGAGACGTCTTAAGAGCTTTCTTGAGTTCATGGAGGCCAGCTCAAAGAGGAATCTCCTCGAGGCTGTTTTTAGAAGAATAAAACGGGAGGAGTTTGGGCGTTTTCTAAAGGGCTTCGCGCCGAATTATTGATGAATATTCAATTTCTTTGTTCTAGGGGCTTTAGGTGTGGCTGGTGCTTTGCAGTCTGCGCCTCCTGAAGTAAAGGAATTTGGGAAAATCTCATCATGAGTTTTTACATGCAAAAACTCACACTTCAAGTTACTGTTGCCTATTATTTCACATTAAAGCTGTAAACACATTCGTTTCATCATGTCCAAGTATTCATGATATTTCTGATTAATAACAGTCCTGACAGCTTGTTTCATATTTGTAAAACCATTCAAGAAACAGTTAAACAGTTTACATGATTCATGATAAGTCAGTTCTTCTAATAACGAACATTAACCTTCATATTAACACTTCATGATGTTTAAACATACAACCTGCATTGATTCAACTTTCTCAAACTATCTACACATCTTAAACCATCTACTGAAATAAAGTTTAATACTATAGTGAAAAGAAATAAAGTTATGCAACACTTATGTGATAAGATTACTTTAGAAACATATTTAAATATAAGTTGCTAAACTCTTACTTCATAATATAAAAGCATTCACTGTGACTATTGTTTAACAATAAGAGAAAACTTTAAACTCATATCCTTGAAATATTATCTTTACATTCCTATTATTTAGAAACTTCATTCTTTCAACACAACTACTTGTCTAATTTAACTACTAGAGTATGATCGTCTATGAGGTTAATAGATCACAAGTTAAACACTTAAAATACAAATACATAGTTATCAAACAATCATTGACCGTTCACATAAGGGAATTTAACTCTTGTCAATAGAGGAGCAGTATTGTTACCTCTTAGTATAAAAGGTTAATAAAATCCAAGTCTTATATCTCTTTAGTAGATAGTCAACACATATGAAAGTTATACCATTCTTCTTGTATTTACATGACAAATAACATGATATAAGTTGTATAATGATCAGACATTTAATTCACATGAATTTCAGGTTTGCGTCAGATTTGCAGGGAGCCTTCCCATAGTCCTCAGGAATGTGGGTTAGATTTATGGCTTTGTTGATAAGAGTCTGTCTTCCCTCTAAGGTGGGAGTTGTTTTTCTCCGATCCAAGTGGCCTTTAGGGTCAGATCATGCTTTTAGTTTGTGTCATGATTCAACTTATGGTTGTCAACGTAATGGTTTCTTAGGAGGTCTTTCTGAGTCTGTTGAGCATCACTCAGGGGTGGAGCAGCGATTTTTAAAGTGTGGGGGTTCTAGAAGTGGAACATGAGCACAGCAACCCCCCACCTTCGAGCCCTGTTCCTGTCTCAACATGCAAAATCAAAATGATTGATGATGATTTCAACAATGTTTTCTACTACTGTAGTTGTAACCACTTCAGCTTATCATAAATAGTTACTGAGACTATATGAGTGTAACAACTCAGGAGAATTTATTTAGGGTCTGGTAGCAGTTTACTACTTACATCCAGTTATTTGTATGAATTGCTGCACTGGAGCATAGTTATCCTTATTATGCTTAAGATAATCACAGAGTATCTTTATCTACTTCCTTACATACCTTATAGACATGAAATGAAAGGAAACTTACACTTCCATTAAAATGAAATGGATAGTTATAGATGCAAAACAAATTGAAACCTGGTAACAAATCAGTATGAGTAAAGAGTCATTTCTGAGTCCATGGACTAGTGCGACCTAAACTGTCTTCAGGCTGAAGCTAGTGAGTGCAGAGAATGAGCAAGCTCTCACAAACCACAGCTACAACCATCTGAACCCTTTTAAGCTCAATTATAAATAGTATTATTACTGTGGTCTAGCTTTAATACACAGTACAAGCTATAGCTCATTCTCACTTATATTAAATGCAAAACACACATTACTCCCTGACATCAGGAGTAAAACTATGACGTCTAAAGCAACATATTCCTTTGACATTTAGCTTAAAACAGCATAAACTATGTGAGTTTACATTTTGGACACAGAGGGAACTTGTACATATTCTTGCCAAAGCATGGTGGCTAATTAGCGATTAGCATGCTAATAAACATTAATTTGGTCATTAAGACTTTACCATAAGGCAGACAGATGTCACACATCTTAAATATGAATGCTCACCTTTGTCTATGACTATTTAAAAACGACAGTAGAAGTGACTTTAAAAACCAAATTTGCCACCTGGCTTACATTTAGGATAGCCTATTTCATTTATGTTCAATGATGTTAGCTGAGCTGACACATCACATAACAAGACAAAGTTACAAAAGAAAATTCTACATTACTAACTAGTTAAATAGCTGTTTCATACCTCTGATCTGTTATCACAGCCAGCTGCAGAGTAACAGAAGCACTGCTGCTGAATGCATAAACGTAACTTTACTATATAAAAATACTTCAACTGTTTACTCCTCCCTGACCTGGTGGGTTGGTCAAATGGTTGTGATTGGCTGGATGGCTCTTCAATTAATCTAACTTGACCAGTAGGTTTTTCATGTATGGGAAACTCAGTTTCGTTTCATCAATGACTACCTCAGGAAAAAGTGGGGGGGATTATGTTTCTGTGGAAGTGCGGGTGTCACAACACCCATAACACCCACAACTGCGACGCCCCTGGTATCACTGATCAACCCCCACTTAGAGAGTTAGAAAGGTCAGTTCTGCAGGCCGAGGGTCTGCTCTTACAAACTTAAGAATCCAGGGAGTCTGTCTCTTATTTTCCTTAAGAATCAAAGATTAGTTAACAGAATTAAAGAACAAGCAGTTGTCCTCCTACAGATGTTAACAATGAATATCAGGGAGGTGTTTTGGAGCAGTTCTGGTTAGATGTAAAATGTAGCGTTAGATTTCGCTCTCTAGTAAGCCTCACTGTGTTCATGTTGTTGAGTCTAATTGTCTGATAGCTGTTAGCCACCTACACTCAGTAAGATAACAGGGTTTAGCTAGTCATTAGCTACGTTAGCTGTCAGCTAACATAACTTAGAAAATTAATTAGGTTTGGTTAGCTTGTAGTCAAGTTACGTTGGTAGTTGAGCGAGATATCAACTGTCCAAATGTTGGAGTTAAACATTAACCTTGTCACGTCTTATCAGGATCTTTAGTTTATGACTTTAACAACTGTTCAAAGGTTCATTAGGAGACTCCTCATGTCCCCACTGTGTCCAAAATCACTCCTTGATCCACTACTGCCATTATAACACACACTCAGTAGTTTACTCTGCTGATCTGAAGTGTTTCAGCAATAAGGAAATGCTCTGACTATTATTCTGTGTTTTGCGTTTAAAAGGAGACGTTAAGAAAACATGAATTTATGGACACAAATTAAGACAGAGTGATAGTTCCTCTTCATATATTATCTCTTTCTCTTTCACACACATACCTCTATTTCTACAAACCAGAGGGGATCTCCAGAAAATGTGGCAGCAATTTAAGTTGACACAACACCTTAAACGCATGTACTTTAATATGGAACTACGAGCAGTAGTACTACGAGAAACTGCTTTGAATTACAATTATAATGTATTTATGGCAATAATCTCATACAGTTAAGACGAAGTTATAAGAAGTTATTCATGTAGATAAAAATTACAATAATGTCCAAAATAGAAGAAAGTATGTTTTTATTCTGAAGGAATGTAATTAAATTTATATCAATACTTAAATAAATACTGTTGATGGAGGAACATTGTTGACATATTATTATTATCATTATTATTATTATTATTATTAGTAGTAGTAGTAGTAGTAGTAGTAGTAATTGTAGTAGTATTACTATGATAATTACTTCACTTTCAGCTGGTCTGGTTTGGTCTCTGTGGACAGTAGTGGTGGAGTGTTTGACTTCATCTGTCGATACAGAACACAGATTTAATGGACTTTTTTTGATTTTTTGGTAAAATGAGGAAGTCAAACTGTTGAGCGGTGAAGTGATTCTGTAAAGTTCAGAGCAATTTTAGACGGTGATTAGCAGAACTTTACCAGATGTAGAAGATGGAAGGACGCCAACAGAGGCCAAATTATGCAGGTTTGGTCAAACACCTGCAAGTCCAAGCAAAGCTGCCCCCTCTCTAGTTGATGAACACACACACACACGTGACTTCCAGTACGGAAAAAGGCAGGAGGAGCAAACAGATAGGAAGTGAAAGTTAAAGTATTCAGTCAGACTCCATTTTAAAGTCAACAGATCAGAAGGAGGAAAACAGTCTGAGACAGGGTGAGTGTTAATATCAGAGCTGCAAATAATAATCACTGTCATTATTGATCAATCTGCTGATTATTTACTGATTAATTGTTTAGTTGAAAATTGTGTCAACTAAGCAATTAAATATGAAATCACAGTGTTTTGACGTCTTCAAAGTTGTTTCCTTTGTTCTTTTCCTGGTTTCTGCATACTTTCAGTGATGTAACGTGACACACTGCTGCAGTTAAAGTAAAGAGAAGTCACAGTTAATGTCAAGCTTACACTAGAAGACTTTGAAAAAACTTTTAAAAGACTTAAGTTTGAGACCTTCTCACATCTAAAGACAATGTGTCTGAAGTCACAGAGTTTTCAGTCACACACTAAGATTTTGCAAAGACTGGGGATCTTGCAGGGTCACTATTTACAAGACTACAACTAGATTCCCTTTGAGATTATTTCCTATCCTGAAATTTACAAGAAATTTACAAGAGCAGAAACAGAAGCTGCCTTCGTGTGTGCAGTGGTTTGTTCTGAAAAAAATAACAGCCATAAAAGGAAATGTAAATGACTCAAGTCATTCAGTTATAACTGAACAACAACAACTGTGAAGAGAAACAACAGACACAAGACGCTGATTGTTCCTGTTATTAACTCATTTTCACTTTTTTTAAAAATATATTTGGGTTAACGTTTCTTAGATCATATCAGTGAAGCCAATCACATTTCAAAAGGTCGTCCTGTACTGTACTTGTCCTAAACAGCTACACAGTCTATACAGCTGCCCACAGAAACCACTTCAACCAGTAAATATTGGATGGACACATCATTCAGCTGATGGATGTTGGAGGATTTCTGTTTAAAAACTAAATGAAATACAGTATAAACAGCAGCAGCCTGGACAATTATACAAAGGCAGAAAGTCAGGTTTAATTCCTCCAACTGGCCTGAAATCATGTGTGAAAAGCTGTAAATACAGAGAGGAGCTCATATTATACAGAGATTTTTTTTCTGGGTGAATAAATATTAATGTGAATTTATAAAAAGGGAAACTAAAGGGCAAAAAGAATACTGAGCTTTTTAATTTTCATCAGGAGTCATTGATAACTATCACATCATGTTTCATTAGGAAAGTAGTTTAAAAACATGCAAACAAAGGAAGACAATTTACTGCAGACCACCGTTAGAAACTGAGTACAATCAGCCACCGTCAGTAATCAATAAAAACACATTATTTAACCATTAATCAAACCAATAACTAACAGCAGTCAACGTCAGACAAAGTTATCGTATTTTAGCAGTTACCTGGTGTTTCTGTGGTGGTGTTAAGCGGTTTGAATTCATCTGAAGCTCCTTGCGCTCTCCGGGGACAATATTACACCAAACTCTCTTTAAGAAATATGACATATTAATAATTCCTTACGTGTCCGCAAAAACACACGACTCTAGAAACACAACATAAAAGGCATCATATGTCGACAGTCTTCTTGTCAATTCGGCATCAATATAATCCATAAAGATGAACTGTATTTCTATACAAACTTAACATTTTGGATTTTGTCGCCTCAACTCGCCCCAGCCTCCGTTGGTTAGCTGCGCCATTTTAGCGGGAGAAGACGGTGGAAATGAGAGGCGAACCGTTCCAAAAAATACATTTCTCACTAAAATACGAGCTGGTTGGTGGATCAGATACAAGCCGAATTAAACACTGACTCATAACATTGTTAGCTCACCGTCTATAGTGTTTGTGTGAGACGGTATTTGAGGAGTTTTTTCGGCCGTTACAGTAACACCCTGTTTGCTGTTTCCGGTTTGGTGCAGGAGATGGCGCAAATATTGGTTGTTGACAATGTTTATTTCATTGAACTTCACTATTTGCAAGAGCCAAGACTAAAGACGTCAGATAATATTAAACATGTTTTATTTTATCGAAATGTCAGTGACTTAAGACAGCTCGGACTGAGTTTTATGACCTTACACCAAACGACTGAGATGACGGGAGCTTCACAACTCTAACAAAAAAAAATATTCCGACATTGGAAATCTGTCTGCAACAGTTAAATCGTTATAAAATTCGTTTGGTGTAAGACTGATGTCTGTTTGTTGGATTTAAACTAGAATCAAAGTCTATCTTTGTGGTATCTGGAAAACACACATGGTTCTAGTTAAAGTAGTGTAGACTGATAAGAAGACTGTCTTTTACTATCAGACCAGTCAGACAACATACCCCGATAGACGGTTTGAAGGTGTGGCAGCAGTGGAAGAACATTTAGTATTGTTCTTAAGTACAAAAAAACAGAGATACTTGTTCTGTGCTTAACTATTTCTATTTTATGCTACATACAGTTTTTCTCCATTGTTTTGATGCATTGTTAGAAATTAAAGGTCCAGTTCTGACACAAAGAAACTCTTATTTGCAGAACAGAAAATGTTCCAAATGTTCTGGAGACTCTTTACTCAATCATCAAAATCACAGACTGTACCTGCTTAGTTTATTGATCTTCTCTGGTGTCACAAAGAGTTCAAAGAGAAATAACTTACATCAGCATCATTAGTCAGGACGTGATTCATCATAACTAGAGACAGATAGGAAGAACGAAACAGGATGAAAAAGGTTGATATTACAGGAGGATAGTCACCATGTTTCACTTTCACTCTTTATTGGGGAACTGTTTGGCTTACAAATCACTTAGATGTCTTCATTGACAGTTTTGCATTCAGCAGATGGATTTAACAGTCCTTTAAATTTTGAAGACAAGAGCGCTCTCAGTTGACAATTTTCACCGCAGTTTCAACAAACCAAAACAAACACATAAAGACACAAAAGCTCACTGAACCACAACAAACAGGTTGGACTGAAAGCAGAAGACTAACTGGACCTGTCATGGAGATTATTTTGTCAACTATTGTATCACTTTTATTAATTTATAAGCCTGTAAAATATTTGAACATCTACATTTCCATGACAACTGTGCAAACTCCATCTGCTGAGGAAGACTGTGACATGATAGAAAGTTCCAGAACAGTAGAAAAAGATCCAGTAGAAACACCAACAGACAGAAACATAACTGTTGTATAACTGTCCTTCAATGTTCTCTGATTTTACCAGAGAGCCAAGATGACGGAGGAGGACCTCGTCGACCTTCTGGATGATTTAGTAGATGATGAATTCAAGAAATTAAAATGGCACCTGAAGATTGAAAAGGCAGATGACATTGAACCCATCAAAGCAAACCAGCTGGCGAAGGCAGACAGGCAGGACACTGTGGATCTGATGGTGCAGAAATATCAACTTGATCGAGCTGTGAGGGTGATGAAGAGCGTTTTAAAGAAGATCAACAGAAATGATCTGGTGACGAAGCTGCCAAACATCAGCTCAGGAGCAGAAGGTCAGTCACAGGAAGAGACAAACATGACATCACATCAGTCAGAGAAATGCTTTTATATCACATCATAACAGTTTGAAATGTTTCATGATTTTAGATGTAATGATAGTCATTACTGAGACCTGTGTTACAGTTTCATGTTATCAAAGTCACATTTCACCAGTAATCTTTGCTCATGAATTGCAGGTCATTTGTGAGTCCCACTGAGTTTGCATGTTGCAGCTTTGTTGAAAATCCAAACTTTACTGAAGCAGTTTTTGGAGCAGATTGGAGTGACTTAGTGAAACAGGAAGTGTGGGTTTTTGTTATTTTTGTTCAGCTGTCTTGCAGACAAAGTCCTAAAAAATATTATGTTTCAATCTTGTTGCAGTCTTGCATCATTTTGAGAAAAAGTCATTTTAATTTATACAGAAAAAAATCAGTTAAATTGTGAATCGTCTTCAAGCTTCAAAAAATATTTTTGTAGCATATTGTTACAAAAGTCTGAACCACAAACCTGATGAGGAGGAGAGGATTGATGATCACTAAAGTCAGTAGGAGTTATCTTCTAAGACAATCCATCTAATAGTTGATATTTCAGTCTGGACAGACAGACTGACACCCATAAAGCTGCTAACATGACTAAAAACATTTTGACTTTTCTTCCTGAGGTCAGAGAACTTTATGTGACTAAATCACAAAGTAACATACAGACTGCTGATGTTCTTCAGAGCTGAGAGCTGCTCTCAACATCTGAGACACATTTACATGAATTTATTCTGAACTTATACAGACAGAAGATGATGTGGTCTGATGTCAGATGAAGATAGGAGAAAAGAAAAATAAAACAATGCGTAACAGGATTAAAAACAAAGGACAGACTGTCAGCAGGTCAGAGTGTTGTTCTTTGTTTCAACCTCTAGATGGAGACAGAACATCACTGATGAACAAAAGCTGCAGCGTCAGGGAGAAAAATCAGAAAAAAGCATATTTATTAAATGAATAAAACATTAAGTTGTCAGTGACAGTGGCTTCATGCAGCTAATTAATGTTTTTTTTTTACAACCAACACACCAATTAAACAACACATAACAATGTAGAGCTGAAACCACTTATCAATTAATGAATGAGTTAATGGACAGAAAATTAATCACAATTTATTAAGACATTTTTCGATCAAAAAAAGCCAAACATTACCTAGTTTCTGCTTCTCTAATGTAAACTAATTGTAAATTGAATAACTTTGGGTTTTAGACAAAACAAAACATTTCAAGATGTCGCCTTAAACTGGGATGGACGCTTTTTGGCATTGAGAAAATAATCAGTAATGAAAATAATCGTCAGTTTCAGCTCTAAATCAGAGCTCCTGCTGCTGCCTTGTCTACGAGCTCTCAGCTGGTTACTGAACACAGTACTTCTTCATCTTCCAGGTCCTGGTCCGGCAGAGACTCAGAGTGTCCCCGCAGACGAGAAGCTGAAGTCTGTTCGGGAACAGTTTATTGCCAGAGTGTCTGAACCTAATCTACGCAAGCTGCTGGATAAACTCCTGGATCGTGAGATCATAAATGATGATGAAATGGAGTTTGCCGGAACACCGAACAGAGCAGATAAAGCACGACTGGTGATCGACATGGTGCGAAGAAAAGGAACAGAAGCCAGTTCAGCTCTGATCGATGCTCTCTGTGAGGTGGATCGGTGTCTTTCAAAAGAGCTGAAATTACAGTAACAGAAAGTCTCCCACCAACATCTTCAGTTCTCAGGTGTTTCTCTATTGTTAAACATTTTGTAAGAATCTTAAAACTCACAACACTGTGAGATTACTGATTATGTGTAATTTTGGAACTTTAAGGTTTAATAAATCACATTTATGTCTCAAATCATCACCACTGTGGCTGTTCATTATTTTCAGGTGATGAGAACTTTCAATTGCAATCAGTGCAGGTTTTAATCCAGTCAGCATCAAAAGATCTCAAGATACAAAGAAACCATTGATACTGAGAACAACTGAAGGAATAAATGTTCTTCCTCTTGCTCCATGTACATCATTAACAGCTCTCCTCATAACAAAACCACCAACAGCATCCAGCTGCTGAGCAGAAAACCTACAAGTCTCCTTTCAACAGTTTCATTTTAAGACTGAGTTGGAAAAGTTTTCATGTCTTCTGGTCAGTGGTGAAAAGTTTGACACACATTCCCAATGATTCCCTCAGTTTTACCATCTGTTTAACATATATCTAGACTTTATTTGAGTACATTAAAAAGAGCTGTTAAAATCATATATTGTTTAAATAAAACAGTAAAATATACAGGATCTTTAAAGAAAACATACAGTAAAAAAAGAGGATTTAAAAGCCCAAAGAATTAACAAATAAATCAAAAACTCAGCCCAGCTGGTTTTTCAGTGTTTTCATAACTTCATCATTCTTATCATTTGAAAAACACAAATCCAGTCAAACTTTGGCAGTTTGTTAGTTTAAAGAAATCCAATGAATTCATGTTTTCTGCTGATATGAAATGGTTATTATTTATATGTTTGTCAATCATTTAAATTTGTTTCAAGCACATTGGAGCAGTCCAAACCCACACATGCTTTAGCTGTGACATGTCTGATGCTATCAGCTGATAAAGGCTCATCATAGATCTGTCAGTATCAGCATTTATGTAGAAGCTTAGACATTTGAATCCAGCTTTTAAACTCCACATCAACATGATCATCCCACTGGAGTATAGTTTGTGTCCATCAGATGAATATATGTTCAATATTCACTCACCTTTCAGCTCTTTGGGCTCCACCAACTCTTGAGAAATCTGCATAAAAAGTGGGGATTGAACAGGTGAGCAGGTCATTGTCAAAGAGCAGCACTCTGGATTGGTGGAGCCTACAGAATTTACTCCACACTTGCTTCTGAGTCACAATCAGGTTGTTTTTTCCAGTGTCGGAAGAGATTGTAAATATCTCAAAACAACAGAAACTGATCACGGACTTGATGGGAGAAATAAAGGAACTAAAAAAACAAAATATTGAAAAGGATAAAATCAATAACCATGTCTGGGGGCCATGTGGCAGACATGGAACAATACTCCAGGATGAATTGCCTTATTGTTAGCAGTTTGGAAACCAGGCCCTAGTCATACGCCAGGGCTGTGGCGGCGGATGGAGAGCCCATCGAGCCTGATCTGAACCAGCCATAATAATTTGCTTTGTAAGCAGAAAACAAGAGACAGCACTGCTCAAGCAGGTGAGAAAGCTGAAGGGAACCAATGTGTATATCAACGAGAACCAGACAAGGAAAAATGCTGACTTCGCCAGACAGACATGTATCTTGAGGAAACAAAACAGGATTCAATCAACATGGACATCAAACTGTAAAGTACACATATAACTAAATGGACCACCAGAGGAGGTGAAAGTGCTGGCCATCAAAGACATTGCAGAGCTGGATAAGCATCAGAGATGACAACCGATGGGAGATCAGTAAAGGTAATAAATCTGCAAACCATGACAATCAAAACCAATGACAAGCTATGACAAATGTCATTTATCTCCAACTGGAGATACTGATCAACAACAAGAACTGATATCTGAATATGAAACACTTGGACTGAAAACCTTTGAATTCACTGAACATAAAGGACATGACATGGAAAATGATATTGATCCTGAGAACAATTTCTACACATCAACACACAAAGCCATTGCGAATATGATACTGAAGAACAGTGTAACAGAAATTTAGAGATGAATAGAGTAATATCTATCATACATTTCAATAGTAGGAGCCTGAATTCAAACCTTTCAAACATTGTCTAACACAACTGAACAGGCAATTCACTGCAATAGCAATCTCTGAGACTTGGCTTACTGAGGAAGAAACTGCCATGGTAGACATTGAGGGATATGAGATGTATTTTACAAATCAAAATCAAAAAATTGTGGAGGAGCTGCCTTATATGTCAACAAAAACTATAAAAGTAAATCCATCAAAAGCATGTCACAAGTGGTAGAAAATATCATGGAATGCACCACAGTGGGAATAGAAACAGAGAAATCAGAAAACATACTAATAAGTTGTGTATACAGAACTCCAGGATCATGTATTGATACAATTAGGGATAATCTGTCGGGGATGTGTGAGAACATAAATAACAAGAAAATGCTTTTTGTTTGCGGGACTTCAATATTGATTTATTCAACCCACTAGAACATAATACCACTACAGAATTCATCAATGTAGAGTATGAGCCTATACCCTTCAATTACATACCCATCCAGAATAACAACACACAGTGCTACATTAATTGATGATATATTTACTAATGTAATTTACATGAAAGTAATAAGTGGACTAATCATAAATGACACAAGTGACCATCTTCTGGTGTTTGCAGTCATTCAGAGCTGTACAAGGACAAGTAAAGATGTGACAACTTATAAGATAATTAGACAAAAAACCGAAGGTGCAATTAATCATTTAAAAAAAAAGATCTGATGATACAAGATTGGAACAAAGTCTATGTGGAAGATGTAGATGAAGCACATTTTTGTCCATAACAACCACTCTGAATGACAAAAACTGTCCTCTAGTAATGACAGTAGTAAAACATAAAGCTGCTGAAAAGCCTTGGCTAACTAAAGGAATATTAAATGCATGTAAGAAGAAAAATGTATTATAGAATGACTTTTTAAAGAAGAGAACAAAAGAAGTGGGACACAAATATAAGACATATAAAAACAAACTGACAAGAATTATGAGAAGCAGTAAAAGGGATTATTACAATAATTTACTAGAGGACAACAAAAATAATATAAAAATACATGGAAAGTACTGAATAACATTATTAGAAATAGAACTAGGAAAACAGGATACCCACACCACTTCCTAATGAAGATCAATAAAACTATTAATGATATGACCTTAGTTGCAATGAATTTAACGATTATTTGGTTGGTGTTTGGAAAGTAAAAATGTACATGTAAAAGAATCAATGTTTTTAAAGGGAATAGATGAAAAAGAAATTATAATCATTGTTAAAGGATTTCAGAGTAAGAAGTCAGACAGACTGGAATGACATTGATATGTCGTTGGTCAAAAGTATAATTGACTGTGAGGTGAAACCCATTACATACATATACAGTCAGTCTCTGAAAAACCAACGTTTTTCCAAGTAAAATGAAAACGGCAACAGACCTGTTTCATTGCTTTCACAATTCTCTAAAATTCTGGAAAAAATATTCTAATCGAGATTAGACGACTTCATCACAAAACATAATATACTGTGTGATCAACAATAAGGATTTAGAAACAAGAGGACAACTTCATATGCACTCATGGAATTTGTGGAGGCGATAAAAACTGCTATAGAAAATAGATCTGAAAAAAAAGTATTAATACAGTTGACTACAACTTATTATTAATGAAACTTCAAAAATATGGAATCAGAGGAGTAGCACTTTCTTGGCCAATCAGTTACCTAGAAAATAGTAATCAATATGTGCAAATTAATCATGTTAAATCACAACTACTAAGTTTAAGTGTGGGGTGCCCCAAGGCTCAGTGTTGGCACCATTGCTGTTTATTTTGTAAATTAATTATATATGTGAAGTTTCCAGAACACTAAAAAAATTTTATTTGCGAATGACACAAATTTACTCTGCTGTGGGGATAACAGCAACTGTTGGATACAGTAGGAAATTAATTGAAGGAATTGAAGAGTTGGTTTGATTCAAATAAAATAACACTAAATTTAAGCAAAATAAAATTTATAATATTTGGGAATTGTTCAGCTAACTCATGCAAGAAACTCATGATAAATGATGTAAAAATCGATAGAGTGTCTGAAATCTAATTTCTTGGAGTAATAATAGACAATAGATTATGTTGGAAGCCACACATAAATTATATTAAAGCAAAACTATCAAAGTCAACTGCAATATTATATAAAGTCAAAGATCTCCTAAATCAACCATCACTATGCAGTTTGTACTGTTCCTTCATACTCCCATACATTACCAACAGTGTGGAAATGTGGGGGAACACATACAAAACAAACACAGATCCAATCTTCATCCTCCAAAAAAGAGCCATAAGAATCGTAAATAAAACCACTTACAGCGAACCAACAAATCCACTCTTCATCAAACTAAATGCACCAAAATTTAAGGACCTGGTTGATTAACAAAACTATTCAAATAATGTACAGAGTAAAAAATCAACAGTTACCAAACAAACATTATCCAAAGGTTGTTTCAAATGAGGGAAAGTAAATATGATTTCAGAGGAAAATGTGTGTTCAAAAAACATTTAGTGAGGACAAATACAAAACTTCATTGTGTCACAACAAAGAGAGTTAATCTATAACAACTGCAGTGAAGAAATGACAACATGTAGGACATTAAGTAAGTTTAAACTAATCTTTAAAAATAACATTGAACAAATATAGAATGGATGAACAAAGAGGTGGAATAATACGATTTGGTACAGAGTGTCTTTTTGACTTGTGTTGTTTTTGTTTGTTGTTATTGTTTCTATGCAAGTTATTTTATTCTCTTGTGTTGTTTTAAATGTTTTTGGCTTTGATTTGATCAATAAAGTATAAAAAAGGGGTAGGGCTAGAAAAGTTCTTTACTTCATCCTACACCCTTTTTCAAACATTGAAAGGTTATTATTTGTGTTGCTTACTGAAAGTTTGCTATTATTTATGTTTTTTGTTTTGTTTTGTTTCACTGGCTATATATTTAATTTGGTTATTTTAACATGTTTGAAATGAATAATCTAATCTAATCTTGTAGAGGGGCACCATATCAAAGTTCACATGTGAATTTACATGTGGATGTTTTAGGGTTAATCGGGTTAATTTGTTAATCAGGTTACTCTGTCCATGACCCACACAAAGCATTACATTTCTGCAGGCCTCAAGTCTTTATTATTGTTTTTATTAGATCAAGTACTAAACAAAAACATCAGGTTACTGGACAACATTGCAACAGTATATTTATACTCAGACTGATGTACTGAAACATTACAGCCTATACATACAGAGTGTGAGCACATCCTGAAGAGTAACATGACACCATCTGAACTGACTGCCTTTTACCATCAGACCAGTCAGATTTTTACAGCAGTGCAGGATCTGAATACTTCTTCTACCACTGTAACAGGATGAATGATGATATTCATCATAAATCAGTAACAACTAACGATATGCACAATTTCAGACTTTTGCTTGATGTAGTTAAAGTATTGAAGTAAGAGTAGTGGTTCGGTCCCTCTGGTTTTTGAACTTAATCTCTAATCTTTGATTTTTGCTGAAATATTGGATCATTTGAACATTTATTGAAATGAAAGCATGTGAGAAGTTTAGAGGGAAAAATCACTATTTGGTGGAGCTGTTAACAACTCATAGACATGTGAAATGTGACCCCGACTACACACTGCTTTTTGTAAGACGTCAAAAGCCAAAAAGGTTGGAAACCACTGGTTTCATCTTTAACAATGTGTTGTATTTTAAAAGCTTGTTATATTATCCATTGTGCCAAATCTTCATCTGAAAAGTAACTAAAGCTGTCACATAAATGTAGTGGAGTAGAAAGTACAATATTTCCCTCTGAAATGTAGTGGAGTGGAAGCATAAAGTAGCTGCTGCTACGCTGTGTACTCTGTGAGAGAGAAAGGAAACAGATAAGAGACGGAAATACCTCAAGTGCTGCTGAACACGGCATATAGTGTTACTGAACACACACACACACACACGTGACTTCCATTAAAGAAGAAGGCGAGAGGAGCAAACAGGGAGGAAATAAAGTTAAAGTATTCAGTCAGACTCCATTTTAAAGTCAACAGAGCAGAAGGAGGAAACAGTCTGAGGCAGGGTGAGTGTTAATATTAGAGCTGCAAATAATGATTACTGTCATTATTGATCAATCTGCTGATTATTTTACTGATTAATTGTTTAGTTGACATCTTCAAACGTGGTTTCCTTTTTTCTTTTCCTGATTTCTGTGTTCTTTTAATATCCAGTATGAACAGGAGGAATGATTACAGCGAGGAAAACCTCTTTCACTGTTCATATGGACACCTGACTGTTGTTTTAAGACACTTGAAACACTGTGAACCTCTTTTAAAGTTACCTGAAACATTTTGAACAATGAGGGACAAATTCACAATGAATGGATTGTGGCCGCTGAAAGCACCATGAATGCGCATCACTTGCCATCGCTGTCTGCCCCTTTTCAAGAATATTTATTGAAATGAAAGCATGTGAGAAGTTTAGAGGGAAAAATCACTATTTGGTGGAGCTGTTAACAACTCATAGACATGTGAAATGTGACCCCGACTACACACTGCTTTTTGTAAGACGTCAAAAGCCAAAACGGTTGGAAACCTTATCCATTGTGTCAAATCCTCATCTGAAAAGGGGGGATTTAAAAAAAACAGTTTTTTATATGTATATATATATACACACGTGCACAGTATATGTATATTATATATATAGATGGAGGACAAAGCCTTGGCCATTGATTCTACAGTCTCTGATCTCTTCTGGAGGGATGAACACCATTGTTCATAAAGATATTCCCTCATGTGGTGTTGTGATGTGCTGGGTTGAGATCTGGTGACTTCATTGTCATCCTGGAAGAGACCACTCCCATCAGGATAGAAATGTTTCATCACAGGATAAAGCCAATCACTCACAACTAGTTAGTATTGATTAGCAGTGACCCTTGCCTCTAAGGAAACAAGCGGACCCAAACCATGCCAGCAATTGCCCCCCACAGCATAACAGAGCCCCCAGACCCCCTCACTGTAGGGGTCCAGCATTCAGACCTGGACCAGTTTTTCCTTTATTTTGTCATCTGTCTATATATACACCACATATACATATGTATATGGTTGGCAGATCACATAATTTAAGATATTAAAAAGCTAAAAGTGAAGAAATTGATTTGATGACTAATTGAGAGCCGTCTTTAATAATAACCACTCATTGTTTATTTAAAAGTAAGGATCTCCTTATGATTGCATGCAATTGCAATTTCTATTAAATACATCTTTAATGTTATCAGATCAATACGTAAAGTGAAGAGGACAACTGTAGTCAAAGTGCCCCGATGCATTCTCCAATCAACTACATTCAGCTTCCAATCATTTCTACTATATGAAGAATCACAGGATCTGAGGCCTGTGTCTCAGAGCTGGATTATGTTGTCAGCCAGTTATCTTGGTGGCTTTGTTTACACACACACATTTTTACACACATAATACTGCAACCAAAAGGCTCTCCATATTAATATTTAGGGTAACATTTCATGACAAAAGGCATCAATAAGTGCAGCGAAGTGGTTTTGTTATTTCAGCAAACTTTAAGTTAGTGAATAATATCCTGTATGTCTCACTTGTCTTTTCAGTTGGTATTAACGTAAACAGACAGAAACACAACTGTTCTCTTATAATGTATTTATTTTCAGTTATTAACGTATGGGAGTTATTTTAATGGTACTAATCCTTCTTTGTAATTATTTTTGAAATTCTTTTATTTTGGTAAATGGCGGAAGTAGCTCAGTCCGCGGTTGTTTACGGAAGCAATATGTGTTTCTCTTAGTCGGAGATGTGACTTAAAGAAGTAGGTACGCCGATGCAGAGTTCAGATAATTGTTGGGTTTGTTGCGCTCTAAGTGTAGTATGAGGTTAATGTATGAATGCAGGGAACTGAGAGTATTGTAAAATGTAATTTTGCTGTGTTGTCTCTGTAGAGTTGAGCAGGATTTTCTTTAAAGTTTATGCAAGCTGTGCTGTTCGCGCGCTGATACCCAAAGCATTATGGGAAATGTAGTTTTTGTTCTAGAAGCCACACATGACGTTTGTTTGTATTGTTAACTTAAATATTTATGTTGGTATTATATCCTGCAGTGTAAAGATGGTGGGTAGAACAGATTTTATTTATTCATTTTGATAATTTTATGTTGTTTTATAAACCCTTGTGAGATAGACACCTGTCAACGAGAGGTTCCTTGATGTTTATTGTCCCTGTGCTCTGTGTATTGCTGCAGGTATGCCTTTAATTCCACTATACCATCATGTTACTCATTGTAGCTCAGGTTACTACACAATTATACTGTTTCCATAAAGTTGTTACCTCTGGTTATGTGTCCAATGTACGTGATGTATACCGTAGAGTCAGAGATGTAACTGAGAGAAGCAGAGAGAGACACCTGTCCACGAGGGGTTCCTTGATGTTTATTGTCCTTGCGCACTCTGTGTTACTGCAGATCCCAGTAAATATTCCCAGAGAGAGAGCAGTTGTGTTGCTGTGGTTTTGTGACATAACAGTCATCTGCCACCTTTCATGAAAAGTAATAGTCTTAAATTCATAAGTGTTATAGGTTTGAGGAGTGTTTGTGAATAAATCCATCCAGTTAGCTGGATAACATCATAACAGCTTTGTGGCACAGGCCCTCATGTATACCCAACTTTGGCTAACTGAACAGCGAGACTGCTGTCAGTCTGTATAGAGACTTTGGAACAAAAATGAGAAGACGATAAGCAACAAGCAAACAAAATACAAACATTTAGTTAAATGCCAAGCTTTGGTTTTCGGTAAGTTTGTAGTTTCCTGAACATTTTGTGGTGACAGTGTGACCCACCATAACTCATGGTCATCAATGACTAGCTAATGTTAGTGGTGCGCTAGTGTTTATGTGTGTGGATGCTATGTAGGAACTCTCTCTGGCTGCAAGGTAGTAGTAACAACATGGTGGAATGTCACTGATTTCAGCATATTCTCAAAAAGCAAGTGGAATGACACAGCAGAATGGATAGACCCATGCACTGATTTTCGTCATGGTAAAAACATGGTAAAAGTGGGGGGGTCTAAACTAATAATTTCAAAAGTTTGGTGGGACTTGTCCCACCCTCATATAATAACTGCGACACCCATAATTAGTTAGACTAGAACCTGATTTATTATAACGAGAGACAGACAGGAAGGATGAAAAAGTGTGATATAACAGGAGGATAGTCACTTTGTTTCACTTCTTTCACTCAGGTTTTAATTGGGAAACTGCTGGCTTGCAGATCACTTATAAGATCACTTCCTTGACATTTTTGCGTTCAGCAGATGGATTTAGCAGTAGTTTAATTTTTAATTAATGACGAAATCACAAATGTAGCCTACTGTTAAAATCCTGTGGTTTGTCCTTTTTGCTTTCACAGAACAAAAAAACACACAGAGTGCACTTTGAGACTAGACACTCATTTTCAGGCACTCATGGTTGACAGCGTTCACACCAGTGTTAACAAACCAATCAAAACATGTAAAGACACCAGAGTTCACTGAACCACAACAAACAGGTGACTTGTGAAAGCAGAAGACTAACTGGACCTTGTGGTGAGATTTCTTAGTCAACTATTGTTTAAAAATGAACTTTTATTCTTAACATTTAAGCTGGAAAAATGTCAACTTTAACACATACATTTCTGTGGTAACTGAGGAAACTCCATCCAATAGAAAGCCCCGGAACAGCTTCTGAGTAGACTTGTGGTGAGACATTTTTACTGAAGATCCTCTTGAGTTTCTCTGACACTTAAAGGACTGCTGCCAAACTGGGCTTTTTGTCCAATCAGTCAGATCCAGTAGCAACACAGAATGAGTTTCTACTGGCAGACAGACAGAAATACAACTGTTTTCTTATCAATCTTCTCTGATTTTACCAGAGCGCCAAGATGACGGAGATGGACCTCCTCAACATTCTGGATGATTTAATAGATGATGAATTAAAGAAATTCAAGTGGTGCCTGAAGTATGAAAAGGTGGGCGACATCCCACCCATCAAAGAGAGCCAGCTGTCGAGGGCAGAGAGGCGGGACATGGTGGATCTAATGGTGCAGAATTTTAAATTTTCTGGAGCTGTGGAAGTGATCAAGAGCATTTTAAAGAAGATCAGCAGGAATGATCTGGTGAGGAGGTTGCCAAACATCGGCTCAGGAGCAGAAGGTCAGTCACAGGAAGAGACAAACATGACATCACATCCAGACACCAGATCCATAAGGAGAAACACCCTGTCTCTTTATATCTGTCATAAGTTTAGATGTGTGTGTTTAGAAGTGTTTGGACAGTTACACATTGTTTGTTCTTCGAGCTCTGTGCTTCAGCACCAAATAAAATAACTAATTCTACATTAAAGTCTCAGCTTTAATTTGATTAGGTTTATGTCAACATAGAAAGAACTGTGTGGGAGATATAGACCTTTTAAAACATAGTGCCTAAATAGCATGAGTTCAAAAGTAATTGGAGAGATACACATGAAGTCAGATTAAACAATCATATAACTACATGAAATGATGCCCATAGTAAATCTGGTAATATCTCCTCCACTGACCAACAGACACTGACAGCTCTGTGATATACAGTACTTAGTACTTCCTGGAGGCTGTTTTCACACTGTGCAGGTAATTTAGGGAGTCATCATTGGATTATTGAAAGATTGTGGGTGCAACTGTGCAAAACATGAATGAACTCTCGTCAGGTGGGCAGTGATGTAATTCTGATGGGTGGTCCTACAAGTACCTGTTATTGGTTACTGTAATCCGGGTTGTGGATCAGAGAAACTGAGTGTCACTATGAATTAAATATGGAGTACAAATTAAATATATTATTTTATTATATTTATTTTCCTCTAGTAGATTTCTCCTGGAGAACATCAATTTCTTTGCCATGTATACATGTAACATGTACTTAATAAAAGACTGTAAATAGGGAAAATGAAGCAGCTGAATGAAAGGAGTTTGTGTTTTAAGTCCAACTAAAGCTTAAACTAAAACAAAGTATCCTCTAGAAGTCTAAAGTTGGTTTCCACCACTTAACATTTTACCGTTTTTTGAATGCAGACACATTCATGTTGTGAGGAAAAGTTCTGACTCAGACAAACGGAGCAAAACAGAACAAAAAGACAGGACTAACAACATCTTCTACCACTAATAAAGATAAAATAATAAAGTCATGCTTTGAGAATGAGGTCAGTGTAGAGGAGAAATCTGATCACTGATTTGTTGCTTGTACACACAGATTTACAGTAACCAGGTTACTACTGTGAATGTTAACACTTTCCCTGATAACTCACGTAACCTGGTTTCTCTGAGTAACCTGATTTACGTAAGTGCATGTAAACACACTGATAGATGTTCAAATCTATATTTTTCTTCTCTTTCAGCAGAAAGTGATCTGCAGGAGGTGTCATATAAATATAAGATCAGTCTGAGGAGGAGATGTCAATATGTGACTGAAGGAACTGATGATGCAGGAAGTGGAACCCTCCTCAACATGATCTTCTCTGAGCTCTACATCACAGAGGGTCAGAGTGAAGATGTTAATATCCAACATGAGGTGTGGCAGGTTGAAACAGCTTCCAAGATGGAGACCCTCCATGACACTCCAATCAAGTGCCATGATATCTTTAAAGTCTCACCTGACCAACAGAAACACATCAGAGTCGTTCTGACGAACGGCATAGCTGGCATTGGAAAAACCTTCTCAGTGCAGAAGTTCACTCTGGACTGGGCAGAGGGCTTGGAAAACCAAGATTTCAGTCTGGTGATTCTGCTTTCGTTCAGGGAGATGAACTTGATCAAAGTACAGTCTCCTCATGCTGATCCATTATTTCCATCCAACATTACAGAAGGTCACAGCAGAGAAGCTCACTGACTATAAAGTTTTGTTCATCTTTGACAGCCTGGATGAAAGCCGACTTTCACTGGATTTCAACAACGCTGAGGTCGTGTCTGATGTCAAACAGAAGTCGTCGGTCAACATGCTGTTGACAAACCTCATCATGGGGAATCTGCTTCCCTTGGCTCACGTCTGGATAACTTCCCGACCTGCAGCAGCCAATCTGATCCCTCCTACCTGTGTTGACAGGGTAACAGAAGTACGAGGCTTCACTGACATCCAGAAGGAGGAGTACTTCAGGAGGAGATTCAGTGATAAAGAGCTTTCCAGCAGAATCATCTCACACATCAAGACATTCAGGAGCCTCCACATCATGTGTGACATCCCACTTTTCTGCTGGATCACTGCTACAGTTCTGGAGCACATGTTGACTACAGACCAGAGAGGAGAGCTGCCCGAGATCCTGACTAACATGTACTTGCACTTCCTGTTGGTTCAGACAAAGAGAAAGAAGCACAAATATGATGAGGAACATGAGCCGAGTCCACAGGAGCTGACGGAGGCTGACATGGAAGTTCTTCTGAAGCTGGGGAGGCTGGCGTTTGAACAACTGGAGAAAGGCAACAGCATGTTCTACCAAAAAGACCTGGAACAGTGTGGTCTTGATGTCACAGAGGCCTTGATGTTATCAGGAGTTTGTATAGAGATCTTCAAAAGAGAGAATGTGATCTTCAAGAAAAGAGTCTACTGCTTTGTTCATATGAGTATTCAGGAGTTTCTGGCTGCAGTCTACATGTACCACTGTTACACAAGCAGGAACACAGAGGTACTGAAGGACTTCCTGGAAGAAGACTACTGTGACTCATCTCTGGATGACTTCCTGAAGGGGGCCTTGAAGAAATCTCTCAAAAGTAAAAATGGCCACTTGGACCTGTTTGTTCGCTTCCTTCATGGCCTCTCCCTGCAGTCCAACCAGAGTCTCTTAGGAGACCTGCTGGGTCAGACAGAGACCAGTCCAGAGACCATCCAGAGAGTCATTTACAACCTGAAAACAATGAGCATGTACGATATCTCTCCTGACAGAAGCATCAACATTTTCCACTGTCTGATGGAGATGAATGACCGCTCAGTACATCAGGAGATCCAAGAGTTCCTGAAGACAGAGAACAGATCAGAGAAGAAACTCTCTGATATTCACTGCTCAGCTCTGGCCTACATGCTGCAGATGTCAGAGGAGGTTCTCGATGAGTTGGACCTGGAGAAGTACAACACATCAGAGGAGGGAAGACAGAGACTGATCTCAGCTGTGAGGAACTCCAGAAAGGCTCGGTAAGTCTAGATGTGATTAGCATTATAAATCAGTGTAGATTAGTAGTTTAGTTCTTCAAATATTAATAATATAAAATTCCTATTATAGTTAAAATAGTTCTCTACTTGTTTACAGCCAAAATAATGTCAGTTGTATTTAGTCACATTCTTGAGCTGTTTCAAATGCAGGAAGAAGGAGTTCATGTAATAAATAATAAACAGATTTTTAGAGCAACATGTCTGATTTCTTATTGATTAATTACAGACTTGACTGAGTCAGACCTGCCAACCTGTACGCATTTTGCATACACTTATACTCTATGAATCTGGGGTTACACCATGGTTACATTACATAATCAACGTTGTTGCAGTGGTACCAACTTGTTAATCACAAGGTAGCCACCCCCTAAAGCATACGCTGCTTTAACTTCTATTTTACTTTAAATGGGACCATAATTTACTAAATGAACCTCATGCTGTATGCAAAACTTGATTTAGTGATTGAGACCATAAACTCATTAGGAAAGTAGGGTCATAGAATTGTACTTATTTTTGCAAACAGTGGAGTCACCCCCTGCTGGCCATCAGAAAGAATGCAGGTTTAAGGTACATTGGCTTCACTTTTCAGACCGGGAGCTACCCACTTGCTCTCCATCAATAAAACAAATTGACTAATGACAGTTTACCTTATACAATAGCTTTTAATATCAGTATCATGCCACACTGTGTGAACGTGGAAGCCTCCCAAATCAGTAAAGCCCATGTATTTCTGTTTCACCTGTCAAGCTCTCAGATATGTCTGCTTGCTTGTGAGATTATATTGACTGGAAGGTCATAGGTTTTCTGAACAAAATGAGCTATAGCACTCACAGGTTTGATATACATTTGACTGATAAAACAAGTGTTCTAACCATGAATGCCTGTGATTCAGTAGTACAAACATTAGCTAACAGCGTAGCTAACAGGTTGTTGCTAACTTTGGGGCTACATAACATATTGCTGTCTTTTCAACTGCTGTATCGCTGACACAGAAGTTTTCATTATTTTAACTTAACCAGTGTGCAGTGCAGGTTGCACAATAGCCAGCAGTAAATTTAGGGGAAGACTTAGGCTGTATTCAGACCAAATCAAGCAGTACAGCGAAAATGCCAGTCCTCCCATTCAATTGAATGGGGCTGGTGTGTTTAGCCTGCGGGCGTTTTGGCTGCAGTGGTGCCATACCAGCCTGCGGCAAGAAAGTTGATCAGAGTAAATTTTTGGAGAAATGCAACCCAGCCTCACACTGTGGTGGCCGATCACAGCCGGAAATCAGACTGATCAGAGCTAAACCCTGCCATGAGGCAGTACAAAGACACTAATAGGAGGAGGAGGGGACATTTCTCTTTATTTGACAATGTTTAAAGTAAGGTTAGACTTTGCTGTCGGCTTCCAGACTCATTTTTGGAAAAGAGAGAGAAAGAGAGAGAGCAGCTGTGGTAGAGTAAGCTAGATAGCGAATGAAGAGAGGGAGCGCTGGTAGCAAGAAAGCCGGTGAATCAGATCAATAAAACGTTATTTTCTGATTGTTTCACAGTGGTTACATTCTAGAATGGAGGGGAGAGAACTTGAGTGTGTGTAGGCACTGTGTAGTATATAACTTCAAAAAATTTTTCAAAGAAACGAAGCACCTCCCATTGCAAATTAAGTACAATATGTAAGGAGAGTTGTGATTTCTTCTATAGTTTCAATAGCCATGTTATTGGATCACTATACCATTAAGTAATAGCATTCCTATAATAAGAACAATTGTATTAACCAGCTTTATTTCACCATAGCCACAAAATAGACTGTTTAGGCTGGTTAGGGTGTTACAGCTACATTTTCATCATCTTTTCAAATTAGCTGAAAATCATATTTTCAAAAATCAAATTCATCTAAAGTTTGATTATTGTGCAGGAGTAAACAATAGAAACTATATAAATGTAGCGGTATTGGTGGGTTAGTGTGTAGCCTGAGTGAAACTGTGTTCCTTGGTCCTCTGTGTTTAGGCAGGTGAAAGACAAATGGATAAACAGGCATAAATTACCAACTAACAGTATTGGCATCTGCAGATATTATGTAAACAAACTATCTCTCACTTTTTTGTGTTTAAATGCTAAATATATACAAATTATGTACAATGATTGTGCAAACAGCAGTGATTCACTTCTGATGCATCTAGGTCGTCGAAGTGGTACTCAAATATTTCATTCAGGGTTGATAGGTCTGCTAAGTCTAGTAGCACTTTATGAATCAGTGTTGACGTGAATAGGTGTCTGAATGTTGTGGTGATATTTGGATGATGTCTTTAGAAGGCTGACATTATGATGATCCACAATAACACAATGATAAAGTCACTCTACTCATTTTAGGTAAAAGCTCATTGATGAGGACATAGTACTATAACTATACATTGAAAACCTGAAAACATCTGATTGGATTATAAATGGATTTTTATCTACATCATTTATTCTTTATTCAGCTTGGAAGGCTGCAGTTTGTCAGAAATCAGCAGTGCTTCTCTGGCCTCAGTTCTGAAGTCCAACCCCACCCACCTGAGAGAGTTGGATCTGAGTGACAATGAGCTGCAGGAATTAGACGTCAAGCTACTGTGTGATTTTCTGGAGAGTCCACACTGTAGACTGGAGACTCTGAGGTCAGTTCACTGACTGTTCCTTCGACCTTGATGTTTAACAACCCAACCTAATTTACATTTACATAACTTGCATCCATTAAATATGTTTTTATGTTTTTCATATTTATATTAGCTTTTTGGCTTACATTAATTTTAATGTGTTTTAATGAAAACTGTCTTATCATTGATATTGATCATTCAGAACACACATACACACACACATACACACAGAGGGACACAAACAGATCAGTGTTAACATGAATTGGTGTCTGAACATTATGCTGACCTTTGGATGATGTCTGTATAAGGCTGATATTATGGTGATCCACAATAACACAATGACAAAGTCATTATACTCATTTTAGGTAAGAGCTTATTGATGAGGACATAGTAACGTTGAACTACACATTTAAAACCTGAGCACATCTGATTGGATTATAAATGGATTTTTATCTACCCAGCGACAACCAAGAAACCTGGTTTCTGTAATCAGGGTCAGGGGATTACAGACACTTGGTTTCCACAGGTAGATTTCTCCTGGAGAGTTCTGATTTCTCTGTTATATATCAGCTTTTTACATGTGAGTATGTGCAGAATAAAAGACTGCAGACAGAGAAAGTAACAGCAGAGCAGCTGGATGAAAGCAGATATAATTACACAAAGCGATGCATCCTCATATTTAAAATAAGTCTACCTGAAGTCCAACTAAAACTGAAACTAACACAAAGCAGCCTTTAGAATTCCAATTAAGTTGGTTTCCAGTGCTAAACATTTAAATATTTGTTGAATTCAGACACTTTCACGTTGTGAGGAAAAGCTCTCTGTCCTCTAACTGTGCTGTCAGTCTGCTCCAACACAAACAATCACACCAAAAACACAAAACAAAAAGTCAGAAAGCAGAGTCTTCTCTCACTAATACAGTTCAAATCGGTGAGCATCGCTTACGGAATATGGACGGGTTTAGTGTAGAATTGTGATTACTAATCCGTTGCATGTACACAAGGATTTACAGTAACCAGTAACGACAGTGAATAGAATGCAAACACACTAATTGATGAGGACACTCACTCTGCTCATTTTAATGAAAAGCTCATTTATTAGGACATAGTGGTGTTGAACAACATATTTAAAACCTGAACACATCTGCTTGGATTATAAACAGATTTTTATCTACGTAATTTATTCTTTATTCAGATTAAGTGACTGCAGTTTGTCAGAGAGCAGCTGTGCTTCTCTGGCCTCAGCTCTGAAGTCCAACCCCTCCCTTCTGAAAGAGCTGAAACTGAGCTACAACGAGCTTCTGGATTCAGGATTGAAGCTGCTGTGTGATTTTCTGCAGAGTCCACATTGTAGACTGGAGACTCTGGGGTCAGTTCACTGTTACTATTGTTGATCTTAATGTTTAACAACTGAGTCTAATTTATGTACATACATAACTTACATCCATAAGTAAATTTACTTTTTTCCATATTTACAATTTTTACTATACAAAATGTAGTCTTTATTTATAAATGATTCTTGATTAAACTAGAATAAGTCCACTGTTAGTTGTTAAAGTATACATAACTTACATCCATTAAGTTAATTTTCTTTGCAGTTATAAAAGAAGACTGATTCTTGAAGAGACTTTAGAAAATGTCCAGCATTAGCTGTTAAAGTAAATTAATGTTTATATTTTTTGGTAAAGAGTTACATCTGTATAAAGAACATCTTCTCAACTAATATCTGTTTTAAATTGATCAAGTTTACTTGCTTAAGGAGAAATATTTTTTTATTTGATTGTGTTTTAATGAATAATGTCTGATCATTGATATTGATCCTTCAGAACACACACACACACACACACATACACAGAGGAACATAGACATCAATGCAGATGTTTAAAGTATGAATGTAGTATTTTTATGAATCAGTGTTGACATGAATAGGTGTCTGGATGCTGCGGTGACATTTGGATGATTTCTGTAGAAGGGTGACACTGAGATGATCCACAATAACACAATGACAAAGTCACTCTGCTCATTTTAATGAAAAGCTCATTGATTAGGACATAGTAATGTTGAACTGTAGCTGAATTTAAAATGTTGACACATCGGATTGGATTGTAAATTGATTTTATCTACATAATTTATTCTTTTTTCAGATTGTGGGGCTGTAGTTTGTCAAAATTCAATTGTGCTTTTCTGGTCTCAGCTCTGAAGTCCAACCCCCCCCCATCTGAGAGAGCTGGAGCTGAGCTACAACAAGCTTCAGGATTCAGGAGTGATGCTGCTTTGTGATTTTCTGGAGAGTCCACACTGTAGACTGAAGACTCTGAGGTCAGACATCATTTTTTACTCCTGTGCTGAGATTAATATCAAATGACAATTATGGTGACATTAAACTGCAGACATTAAGCTGATATGCTGATTCACACTGGGTATCTTAAGGGTAAAGTCTATTTTCTTCTTCAGTGTTTTAGTCCATTGACTGTGTCAGAGCAATGCTGAGATGCACATTTAAAACCTTCACGTAACAAGAAAAATCTACACTGGACAATTCACTCTGAACCTCTGAAACTCTTGATTTTTACATTATATTGTACATTCACTTTAAATTTGTACTTTAAATTTAAACCAAAAAACTCAGTCAGACAGCAACAAATATAATATCCAGTATTCACTTGTTTCAACACTTTATGAAGATGTGGTAAATGGACTGTACTTGCATAGTGCCTTTCTAATCTCTCTGACCACTCAAAGTGCTTTTTTCTTATGCAGTGCTTATGCTGACTGATATATTTAAACACAAGATGCAGTGATTTTGTTATGGCAACACCATTCCATTGCATGTAAATATTTTAGATATATTGAACATCCTTTTCCTCCTACTTTCCCAAAATCTATCCTGACATATTTGGTGTCTTTGTAAACACTGGGATCTTGAGTAGAATCTGAAGTACATTCCTGTGGGTTTTTTACTTGTGTTTGGCTGCACAACATGAGTTTGTAAAGATGGAGTCACTGGTGGAGTTGGCAGAGTTTAAGAGGTGATGTCAGTACATCTATACTGAAGTAGCAGCATGTTATCATTAATATTGTGGTGAGCTTGCATGGAAGAATGTGTCATGGGGCAAAGATCTCAGTTCTTAAAGCAATTCCTGTGCCCCATACACCGCACAACCCCAGGAAATGCTGTTTTATTTAACAACAGAAGACACACACACTTAACATGAACACTGGCCAGAGGTCATCAGTCACTACAGAAGTCTTGGCCAGGGTGGTCACATTGCTAGTTAGACCATAACGATGTCCTGGCCACACAAACACTGAAAACCACATAACACAACAATCAGAACATGAAAAAAACTGTGGCTTACAAGGTATAGCAGGTTGTCCACTAATCAGAAGGTTGGGATTCCATCCCCGGCTCCTCCAATGTTTATGTCGAAGTGTCCTTGGGCAAGATACTGAACACCAAATTGTGAGTGTTTGGGTGACTGGGTGAGTGAGCACTGTAAAAGCACTTTGGATAAAAAGCGCTATATTGCTCCTGATGAGCAGGTTGCCACTTTGCATGGCAATCCCTGCCAACAGTGTATTATGTTTGTGTGAGAGGATGAATGTTGACAGAGTACTTTGAGAGGTTGGTAGACTAAAAAAGTGATGTATAAATGCAGTCAGTTTACAATTTACAATTTACATCACTAAAAAAAATTATTCAAACTTGAATATTAACAGTCCCGTGACCCCTTGCAGTCAGATCTGTGAATAGTTAGTGCGACCACATCCTCTGGTTGCTACAATATTAATGAGAACTCTTATATACTGTTCTACATACTTTGAACAGATCATGAAACACTGAATGATCTCAACATTGCCTTCTAAAGTGCCATCATTTTTTTTTTATTCAGATTGTGGGGCTGCAGTTTGTGAAAGAGCAGTTGTGCCTCTCTGGCCTCAGCTCTGAAGTCCAACCCCTCCCATCTGAGAGAGCTGGGTCTGAGTGACAACAAGCTTCAGGATTCAGGAGTGAAGAAGCTGTTTGATTTTCTGGAGAGTCCACACTGTGAACTGGAGACTCTGAGGTCAGTTCACTGTCTGTCTGTTACTATTGTTGATTTTAATGTTTAGCAACTGAACCTAATTTATGTACATTCGTAACTTTCCTCCATGAAATCGATTTCCTTTTTTCCATATTTAATTTTTTTACTGTACAGAATTAAGACTGTAGTCATAAATGTTTCTTGAAGAAACCAGAATATGTCCACTGTTAATAATATTTATTATTTTTGGTAAAGAGTTACATCTGTATAAAGAAGATCCTCTCAACTAATACCTGTTTTAAATTGACAAAGTTTACTTGCTGAAAGAGAAATATTTGTTTATTATACTCTTTAATGTATTTTAATGAATAATAATCCTTCAGAAAACACACACACACTCAAACACACACAGAGATCAATGCAGGTGTCTAAAGTCTTTTATGAATCAGTGTTCACATGAAAAGGTGTCTGAATGTTGTGGTGACATTTGGATGATGTCAGTAGAAGGCTGACATGACGATTATCCACAATAGCACAATGAAAAAGTCACTCTACTCATTTTAGAGAAAAGCTTATTGTTTAGGACATAGTAATGTTGAACTACACATTTAAAACGTGAACACAACTGATTGGATTATAAATGGATTTGTATCTACCTCATTTACTCTTTATTTAGATTGTGGGGCTGCAGTTTGTCAAAGTTCAGCTGTGCTTTTCTGGCCTTAGCGCTGAAGTCCAACCCCTCCCATCTGAGAGAGCTGGATCTCTGTAAAAACAAGCTGCAGGATTCAGGGGTGAAGCTGCTGCGTGATTTTCTGGAGAGTCCACACTGTAGACTGGGGACTCTGAGGTCAGTAGTGAGATGAAGTCAGTCCATGTTGATGAGCCCATTTATTTGTCTCAGAGGAGATATTTTGAATGATACAGTGAGCATGCAATCAAAGATTCAGTATTTCCAGGTGCAGTGAATACTTTCCTACATTAGTGAAGGTGTGAGAGGAGAATGGAGCAGAGCACTGAAGTCACATTTTCATTAACAGATTGACATCAGCTGCTTCATTCATGCTTCACCATCATTGGCTCTTTCATGAGCTTCTAACTATAACTGTAACTCTACTTGTATTTCATATGCTATAAATGGTCAGTTCCCTGATGTAAGTGTCTCTGACTGAAATATTTTAGTGTCTATATGTGTCTAGGTTCTCCAATTCTAATGGTTCACTCGTCACATTGGCTGGAAACCAAAAGATGAGTGGTTATATGGAGGAACAGGACAAATCAGAGTCTCCAGGTTCCACCTGTGTGTCCAAACATCATCCTCTAGACTTCAGTGATGAAGCTAGATCCTCAGACTTAAAGTAAGAGACTGTTTCTATTGAAAGCAGAAATGCAGCTCAGTAATTTACCTTAATGTGAGCAGGAACTTTTGCATATCTTAACATAAATTTAAATAAAAAGAGAACTTAATCTTCCCTTCGAGGAAATTTTCAGAGTGATGTATATTTGGAGTGTAAATATTAATATTGTGCTTTGGGATGCTACACAAGTCCAGATTAACTCTCCACTTTGTGTAAATTAACTCACAGCTTGATTGGAAAGTCTGAATATTTGTACCCTCTTCATAAGACAGTCCAGATAACTGCTGTGTTTGTATTTATTCCTGCAGGGTGGAGGACAGACAAAACAGTGCTACACCTGACAGACATAAAGGAAGTGAGTGTTGGCACTACAACCAATTCAAACTGCAATTGTGACATGACAAAATACACATCTAAAGACAACTAGTTGAAATTGAGTCTGTGGATCCCTGTGAAGTATGTTTCTGACTAAGCTCTGCCCACCAGTTTTTATTCCACATTGAATGCACCATGGTGCATTAACTCACTTATCAGGGATTCAGAGTGAAAACAGTCCTGAGTTAAACCATCACAGGAGGCTGTGTTGGTGGGGCGTTTAGGTACAGGTGAGACATAAAATACCACCCAGGAAGTCCAATCATGCTTTTGAAGGTTTATCAGATGCCAAAACACTGCACAGCGATTTGTTATACAGACAAGATTTTACATCTCTGGAACGTTATCATGGTGGAAACTATTTTTTTTGTTGTGACAATTGTGAGGTAAACTGTAAAAATAGGGCATTCACATTACAAAGGAATCCACTAGGAATGTGTGTTTGCATGTATATCCTTTGTCAACACAGCTTCTTGCTGGGTGAGGTCACGATGGCAGGGAATTAGACTCAGTATCACAATCAATAAGAGTGCAAAGGTACAAAGGAGGAATTTGGTTAAAAAACTGTAAATAAAAGGTTTGGAGGTTCAATTCACAAATAAGTAAGGCTGTAGTCTCCTGGTCGACTGGTCGATTAGTTGGTCGATATGCTCTTGTCTGACCAAATTCTCATTGGTCGAATAGTTGCTGTGTTACTTTTATAAGGAGAGAAGTGCTACATCAACAGCTTTCAAGGATTAATCCATTATTTCCTGCAGTGGGAGGGACAGACTAACAAATTATCTGTGAAAACATCGGTGTATTCAAAACACCCCCGTTGTTTTCACAACTTTGGCCTTGCCCAAACTAATGGAGACTGCTGGGTATAACTGTACTAAATGTTTACTGAGCGTTTACTGAGCGTACTGAACGTTTACTGAATCAGCATTTCTCCTGTAATTATAACAATGAGAACCCCTGCCACGAGGCTAAAAAACATTTTTTTAATGCCAAAAATAATGCCAAATATCCATTAATTCAGAAATCAATAGCATTTGGGAGCCTCTGTGCAGCGCTGCTCTGAAATGTCAGTCAACCTCTGTGTCATTACCTAGGAAACTATTGATAGCTCTGTTTAGGAATGGGCTAGTTGCACGGGATGACGTATTTCTATTTCCGGTTTCTTGAGTGTGTGCTTGTACACTTCCGGTCCCGGGATACAAGCGAGAAGAGAGAACAGTTATAGCTCCTTTCTGTAATTTCCTCAGTCCTCCAGCAGTCACTACAAAGTCTCCTGGCTGAAAATGCCTGCTGCACACTCGAGTGTTTTTCGTAGGGCTGAAGCTGTCCCTACAGATCTTGGTTAGCCACTGAGCTCGTACTGCACTCAACATCTTTTGTTTCCCCAAGTGTTGGAAAAGTGAAAGGGGTTAGCTCCAAAGTTAGCAACAATAGGTTAGCCTAACCTGAAGATGCAAAACAGAAACAGAGAACAGAGAAATGTGTCGTTACTTAGTTCAGGTAACAGGTAAAGCTTCCACCCTGCTGCAGCAGCACTTCACCTCATGTCAGAGTTTAGACCTCAGTTACAATCCACAAGCCACAAGATATTATTGCTCTTATAATGAATCAAAGATCCACTTCTGGATTTATTATGCAGCCTTCAGACAATGTTACAGAATTCTGAGAGGTTGTATTTAAGAAAGAAAAAAGATGTATTTTAGATACATCTGGATGAAAAAATATTTTGTCCGCTGACTAAAGATTTTTATTTCCATCATACAGTGTACCATTTCCTTTCTAAATAAAAACAAAGAGCAGCCCATCAGCTACCTAGATAGGAAACTTGAAATTTGGGAAAATGGTTAAAAATCTTTTATATCATTCAGTGGATTAAATGTTTTCACCCAGAGGTTTGGAAGAGTGTTTTAGGATTCTTGAAATACATTTTAGAAAAAGGTTTGTTATAAATGACGACGGTTTCTCAGACATCACAGATTGTCTGTTGGTTAAACTGATGGTTATCTCTGTGTCCATTTATGTGAAAAGTGGCAGTGTTGCTCTGCATTTTAATGAGCGTAAGCATGATGTTAGCCATCTCAGATTTATGGGCATACAGGTGGTTAATATGCCCAAACATTGAGGGGAGAGGTACAGACTGTTGCTCCAGACAGAAGGTTTGTGGATTAATTTTTTGCGAACTCTTACATCTAATGGCTTAAATGAGAATTTTTCTTTGACATTTTTTTTATTAAGAAGTTGTTTCCGAATTGCTGGCTACCTAGATAGCCCCTCCCCATCTCCTGCCATGTAGAGATTTTATTAAAATGTTCATTATTTCTAAGATATCTGTTTAAAAGTGACTGTTGGGTTATTAAACAACAGTCTTTTCTCTGGTTATCTTTCAGGTCCAGGAAGGGAAAATCTGCAGAAGTATCTCTCAAAAACTGACAGCATCCCACCAGAGAAGTTACTATTGAAGGTTCGGACAAATTTTATTAATAGAGTGTCTGTAGCTAATATACACAAGCTGCTGGATAAATTCCTGGAGCTTGAGATCATAAATGATGAAGAAATGGAGTTTGCCGGAACACCGACCAGAGCAGAGAAAGCACGACAGGTGATCGACATGGTGGTGGTGGAAAGTTTGAGAACACATTCCCAATATCAACCCGTTTCCACCTACAGACTCTTCTTTCTCAACAACCTGTGTAAAAGTGTTGAGTTTAAACTGGAGGAATTTGGGGGATTGATGGGGTTTTAAAATCCCACCAACCCTGATTCCCTCAGTTTTACCATCTGTTTAACATATATCTAGACTTTATTTGAGTACATTAAAAAGAGCTGTTAAAATCATTTATTATTTGTATTACAGTGAAACAGTAAAATATACAGGATCTTTAAAGAAAATGTACAGTAAAAAATAGAGGAGTTTAAAAGCAGAAAGAATTAACAAATAAATCAAAAACTCTTCAAAGGTTTTTCAGTGTATTCATAACTTCATCATTCTTATCATCTGGAAAACACTAATCCAGACAAACTTTGGCAGTTTGTTAGTTTAAAGAAATCAAATGAGGAGTTCTGTGTTTGCACTCACTCTAAACAATATTTTGTCCCACATGTGGACCTGAAGCTTTCAAACATGAACAGTAACTGGAAAAAACTTGCAGCTGAAGGGTTGATCCAGTATATTATACAATATTCTTCTGTATGTGAACACACAAACACACATGCTAAAAAAAGATTTTTGTGAAAGTTTTCAGCTCAGTCTCAGACAGATGAATAAGCTGATCATTGTCCTGCAGCAGTGAGTGTATGATTTAAATATTCCTGAACTTCTGTGAGAACATTCATTTATTGTAGAGTGAGAACATGCCTCCTTAACACTCCATTCATGATTAAAGTCAGTGTTTGTTTTTATCCTCCAGACTAGTTCTGGACTGCAATGAATGTTTACTGAAGACTCTCCAGAGTCAGTTTAGCGGACAGAGAAAACCTAGTTTGGACCAGGACGAGGTTGTTTCCAGGAAACTGGTCCCACTTGGTTTGCTTTGTAACAGTACAACGTCTGACAAACACTCAGGGATTTTGAGATGATTTCATATAAGATTGTCTCCACTTAAAACACCAGATGGCATCATGATATCACAACTACAGACTTTACAGTCATTCCTACTTCAGCTCAAGTTCAGGGTTTTGGAAAACTGTGGATCCAACTTGCACAAGTCAGTAATCAGGAATGATCTGGCTGCTGTTTTTCACCATGTCAATCACAGCTCGAGCCTTATAAGCCTTGGATTTTGTTCTGGCTGACTCCATTTCCTCTTCATTGATAACACCTTGTTGAAAAAGTTGCAGCTGGTTTAGAATAAGATCAGACACTCCATCAACAAACTGTGTCCGAACTGAGAACAACCTCCTTTTTGGTGATAGACTCTCAGTCCTTGCTAGACTCTCTTTATCTACAGCAGCATCTGACCAACAAGAGGAATCATTCAATCAAACTTTATTTGTATAAGACCTTTCACACAAGTGAGTACAATTTAAAGTGCTTCACAGATAACTGACAAGCTGATAATAAGACAGAGCAAATGTAGACAGTAAACAGCAAAACCATCTGAGACTAATGCACATGAGAAATAGAAATTATGAAAATGTATTAAAATAAATGCTTAAAAAATATAATAACAACAATAATAATAATAATAATAATAATAATAATAATAATGATAATAAATGTATCTGACAGAGTAACTACTGACTTTACAGATTAGGACTTTACCTACAAATTTGATTATATGATCATTTAAAAAATATATGCATTTATTTAGATGATAACAGTGTACAAAGTAGTCCAAAGTATCCCCATATGACCATCTACACGTTTATGTTTCAGCCATAATATAATATAAAACTTTTAAAAATCTGAATGTTTGGAGTTAGAAAGAAGTGATGTTAGCAGACCTTTGTAGCTCCTCATCTCTAGCTAGCAGCTCCAGGCTACATTAGCAGCTACTAGCATAATACACCACAATCTGTGCAGTGGAGTGAATGGAGTTGCATTGCATTGTGGGTAATGTAGGCACCAGGTTTTGACAGGAAAGAAGAATGTGTAAAATAAAAAATATGATCTCTCTGGTTCTGCTGCATTTATTTCGATCCTGTTTTATAAACTGTCCATCGTGAATCTGACAGTGTTATAGGAAAGCAATGCTGAATGGTGGAGTGCTCTTTAGTTATGCATTCATGACGCTGGCTGTATTACTGATTCTATGTCTGAAGGGGTCATAGTGATGAGATTGGATGGTTAGAGAATGTTGGGCCAGCTGTGAGCAAGGACACATAAAACTGTAAAAAAAAAAAAAAAAAAAAAAAGATAATTTTTAAAAAATGTATAATAGAAGCTCATTCCATGTAAGGCAGTAAGAGGAAGAATCCTTCAACAGTGTCTTGTTCAGAGACATCTGACAGAGAAAAAAATACTTGCTGTGAGGTACAGCCACAGTTTCTTTCTTTCCTGATGTTCAGCTGATGGAGAGAAGTCGAGCAGACTCCAGGAAATGTGAAAACAGGAGGCAATCATGATGCTCTACTATACATTGTGTAAAGCACTTTAAACTGCCTTTGTGTATGAAATTTGCTGTATAAATAAACTTGCCTTGCAGGTTTTGGCATCTAGCTCAACTAGAGAAGACAGGATGACATAATCAGCAGCTGACCTCTGACCTCCAGTTTAAGCACCAGGAATGACGATGGTGAAGTGTAGAATCTCATCATTATTATTTTCCCTTCAGGTTTTCGCAGGACAAACAGCTCAGCGTCCAACGTTATCAGCTTACCATTCATGAACTCCTGTAGAGGTATGTGAGATAAAAATATAAATTTATCCTTAAATGTGCTGTAATACCAGCAGAGGGCAGCACTTCATAAAAACATGATACTGTCCACTGAAAGTACTGTAAATATTAAATGTAACCATTTAATATGAAACACAGACACCAAAAGCCTCACACTTGGAACGTGGCTGCAAAACATTTGTTGTTTGCTTTCTCAGAGGATGTAAATGTATTCAGCTAGAATTCATGTGATTATGTGGATTATCATGAGTTCTGCAGTGGTGAAAGACTGAAACTATGAAAATAACCAAAGTTGTGACCTGTTTGTTCAAGCAGTAGATGATTTACATTTAATATGCACATGTACAAAAGTCATACTGGTAAAGTGTCATGAGATGAGAACTGAATACATTTCCTTCATATTTAAAATGTCTCTTATTTTCAGCAGGAGGCATAATAGTGAAACTTAAAGAGGAGCTCTTGAAAACTCTGCAAGACTTAACTGAAGATGACTTTCTAAAGTTCAAGAAGCAGGCCCTCCAGGATGTTATCCTGGAGCAGGATAACATCCTGGAGGGCTTTAAAGGCATCCCAGTGGCTCAGCTGGAGAAAGCAGAAAGGCAGGAAACAGTGGATCCAATGATACAGAAACATCAGGGTCCTGGAGATCTGAAGCTGACCGTGAAGGTTTTAGAAAAGATCAACAGGAATGATCTGGTGCAGCATTTACAAAACTTCTGCCCAGAACCAAAAGGTAAGTTAGTGGAAGGAATCTGAAAAGCAGCGTCACATGCATTTCATACATTATTACATGAGTTATGAGTTACAGTGTTCTATTAATAGTAATGTGTTAACAAAAACATGTAAAATAATGTTAGTGATTGATTTGTCATTCTTTATGGAGCCACCTCCATCAAAAAAGATAAAGCAGCAGCATAAAGAATATTTCTTTAATGATTCACAAGCTGAAATAAATTTGGTTAACTGGCTGAAAACATGAAAAAACAACAACTCTGATCCTTTTTTTTACCTGCCATATCCTTGTTGTTGGCTGCAACCAGTCATTTGTTAGTCTCACTCTCCATCTTACCCTTACTGGGAAGCAAGAGCCCAAGATACCTGAACCTCCTCACTGATGAAACCCCAGAACCAGAAGAGATCATTTAACTTTTTACAGCCTCTTGGACTCTCAACTACTTCACACTTGGTTACAGATAAGATGAGACTTTATTGACACACAAAGCTGCTGCTGTACAGAACCAAATAATTCAACATTACTACACATCACACATCTCATAAATATGTGATAAAAAGTACTGAAAATAAAAACTAAAAATCAATCAAAACTCTGAATTCTGAGAGCCTCGAAATAAGTAAATCACTTAAAAAAGCATTCAGCAGCTTGTTTGTGAGTCACCAGATGTTTAGAAATCAACTCAGTACTTGTAAAGGTCCTGGTTCAATGAGACCAGCAGACCTACAGTGGACACACTTTGTCATTAATATGAATATGAAGGTGGTCTGGGGTCTGTACACCAAGGCCTTTACCTTCATCCACCATCTGACTGGCAATGCATCAAACCCCAGTGATCCAGCATGTTGTTTTTGGGTCTAGTTTTACTGGACCAGATTGGTGCCGGTTTTTCCTTTTCTGCAGTTATCAGGAATGATCTGGTAAGGAAGTTGCCAAACATCAGCTCAGGAGCAGAAGGTCAGTCACAGGAAGAGTCAAACATGATATTACATCCAGACAACAGATCTATGAGGATAAACAACCTGTTTCTTTATATTTCTCATAATTTTAGAAACAGTCCAGACAGTATTTGAGCAGATAAACACTTTTAGTTCTTCAGGCTCTGTGCCTCAACACATTCAATTTAAGATAAAATAATTGATACCACATTAAAGTCACAGCTTTAATTTGAGTAGGTTTATGTCAACATAGAAAGAACTGTGTGGGAGATTAAGACCTTTTAACACATAGTGCCTAAATTGCAGGCGTTCAAAAGTAATGGGACAGATACACATGAAGTCCTGGAGGCTGGTTTCACACTGTGGGTGATATGGGGAGTCATCATTGGATTATTGAAAGATTGTGGATGCAACTGTGGAAAACATGAATGAACTCTTGTCAGGTAGTGACGTAATTTTGAAGGCTGGTCCTGCAATGTAACCATCAGGCCCGGACTGGCAATCGGGATCACCGCAGATTTTTTTTTTTTTTTTTTTTTGACCCTGAACTCAACAGGCCCTGCGCGCTGTGACAGCCAGGCGGGAGAATTAGAGAGAGAGAGAAGGAAAGGAAAAGTTAGTAGTTACATGTTTCTTTTGGCAGTAAGTGCATGTAGAGGCTAAATGACTGAGCAGCAAGATGGAAGATGGGGCAGAGAGGGAGAGAAAGAAAAAAGAAAGGTAAATAAACGTGCTAGCTAGCTAACGTAGCTAATGTTGCCGGTGCGTCATCATCGTCTCTTGTCAATGTTAAAACAGCCAAGAAACTGGACAATCAATAATAAAAGTGGTTGTTCCTTTTATAATGTCCTCAAAATCATTGATGGTATATTATCATATCTTTAATTTGCTATCTATCTATCTGTCTGTCTGTCCATCCAGTTTATGTAGGCCTCCCATAAATGAAACTTGGTTTAGGGACGGTTGTAACAAGGCGTTACAACCGTCCCAGTACCACCAGCCATTTTTTCACCTCATGTGAACTAGCTTGACTGCAAGCTGACACGTTAGCCATTTCTATTTTTAGCGTACAAAACGATGATTCAAATAGTACTTGTTTGTATTCCTGGACATTTGATCTCAGGACAGGATTTTGTCCTTGTGTTCAAATGTCCAAAGTCATGGAATGATGAATTAAAATGTTTGTTGACAGTTTGTGCAAAACAAGAAACTTTTCTTCACTGCAATGATTTAAATAATACAGTAAAAACACTTAATGGACATTTTGTAAATCGAATGTAACTTTGGTTTTAGGGTGAATTTTTTTGTTAAAACGTGGTTTTGACTGAAAAATGACTGATGTGCTTTGTCTGAACCTTTTTACAGTATTTCTTTGCCATTTTTACTGGAAGGTTTTCTAGTAGAGACTAACAGGAAACATGTAGCGAAAGTCTCTGTCCAGCCTTAAATTGTGACTTTATGTTGCAGCTTTCTGTATGAGTCTAACCCACTGGACCACAAGGATGTCCAGAAGTGAGTTTAACATCTGCTGTGTGTCTGCTTCTCAGGACCGTCCACATCCAACACAACCCTCAATGTGTCTGAGGACAACAGAGAGGATCAGCTGGATCCTGATGATCCAGAGAGGTTGTTCAGAGAGGTAGAGTCAATACAAATGTCCATTTTCTACTTTAAAATGTTTATTAATTTGTTATTGATCAGACTCAGGTTCCTCCAGAGGTTAATACTCCTTACATCTAAACTCTCCTCGTTTCCTCTCCTCTCACTCGCTGCTCCTTCCTCCTCCATCAGAAACTCCTCATAATTCATTTCTGCCTCCTCGTCTGTGAAACCACCAGCTGCTGTCCAACGTAGTCCTGCAGGATCTTTCACTGAAGAATGTAAAGTTAAAGAGCAACTGATCATTTAATCGTGAACAACTAGTGATAATCAAACCAAGTGATGAATAAACAGTACAGAGTGCAGGTGGAGTAGAAACTGAAGCAGTGAGGTTCATGTCCAGGTGGTCAGTTTCTGTAACTAATGTTGTCACTTTCTACATTTTAGGACTTCAGACCCAAAGTGCTGACTGAGTTTGCAAACATTTCATACAGGTAACCAAAACATAAGATGCAGAATATTTCACCTGACAGTGCTGTCAGTCAGCTCCAGCTGCCACACTGTGAAACCATGGATGGTAAGCTGATTATTGTGCTTTGTGAGTTTTATTAAAACAACGATAAGTCTCCTGTTAGTGCACCGACACTAACAGACTTCCCACCCACCAACACTGACAGTCATGTTGGATGATTTGACCGACCTGGGAAACTGTTTAATTCTTCACTCACCAGACTGAGTGTCCTAGAAATCAAATAAAATGAGCACTAACATTATAATGAGGTTGTTGTTAATAAAATAAATTTGTGTTTTCACAGCTCCGCCCCCTGAAGGTCTGCTGTCTGTCGCCCACATCGCTGATGATGGAATAAGCATCCTGGAGCCGCTGGAGATTACAGACACTCATGTGGTTGTGAACGTCCCTCATCTCTCTGCCTTTGGCCTGGTCTGGGATCTCGCTATATTTCTGAACATCACAATACGAATTAATGGCTGGGTTCTGCTGTTCCTCTGACCTCCAGGCAGACATCATTGAATACTCAATGTATTTCTGCTGCAGGACAACATTCCTCTGGACGAGATAAAACTATCTGTCATACAGTATGTGCTTACCATCAGCCTGAACTCATGCTTTAAACCACAGCTGTTTCCACAACAGGCTGAACAGTCAGCTACACCTCACTCCTCTATACCTGTTACCAAACCTTATCAAGCTGTAGTAAGAATAATTCAGAATAATAATGATCTGAACTGGAAATCTTCAGATTGCTCTTTCGTTTTTAATTTTTTTCTGGGTTATCTCTGGAGTACATTATTGTCTGTCACAGTGTCACTTGTGATACCAGCACCAGCTGGTGTGAATATTGAATAGTGGGCTAGATTAATATAAAATTAAATATCTAGGTATTCCATATGGCAGTGTGTTGCTGCCACCATGACAAAATAAATATTTGCTCAGTTTTTTATTATAAACTTTTCTTGTTTTAACAAGATATTTTTCATGTTATTCTGAGATATTTTCTCAGAATAATATTTTCACAAGAAACTTAAATAATTAACATATAACTTTATCTATATTTTCAACATAAAACTGCTTCTACAGGATCTCCTGGACAGGTAAAAAGGGAAATCCTTTACAAACATTACAGTGACGGAGGCTTGTTTACTTCCACCTACAACTCGTCTAGATTCATCTATAGATGTCCAGCATGTACAAGAACAGAATATGAATAATGCAGAGAAGTCACTGTCTATCTGAGAATAAACGCCATAATAAAAATGTCTTATCACTGAAGGTTAAAGCCAAACAAGGAGAAGCTGAGTACATTGAGAGCTCTTCTGACTGTAATCTCATCAATGGTCAAAGTTACAGTGTTCACTGTGATGAGGCCTCCACAATACAGCCTGAGGTGAGTCAGTTCTAAAACACTTCTAATGGTTACAATCTTAATTATTTTATGTACAATTTTGGAAAATAGATTCACAATCAGAGTACGAGATACATTTTTTACAACAGGGATGAAAATTACCCTTTGTTTCTTGTTTTCAGCATGAACAATTTTGCCCAGAGTATCTTCCAAATTTCCATCCAACATTTGAGGTTTTCCTCCCCATAAACCAAGAGGAAGTGACTTTGATGGTCAAAGACAAAAAGGTTAGACCAGTGTGGAAACGTGTTGTGAATCTAACAGGTAAATCTTTCACTCTGCTGCAGCAGAACTTCACCTCATGTCAGATTTTAGACCTCAGTTACAATCTACAATCCACAAGACATTATTGCTCAAATAATGAATCAAAGATCCACTTCTGGATTTGTTATGCAGCCTTCAGACAATGTTACAGAATTCTGAGAGGTTGTATTTAAGAAAGAAAAAAGATGTATTTTAGATAAATCTGGATGAAAAATATTTGGTCTGCTGACTAATGGAAAATATTTTTAAGCAATTTCCTTTCTGAATAAAAACAAAGATGGCAGCCTGTTAGGTACCTGGATAGGAAACTGAGTTGAAATTTGGGAAAATGGTTAAATGGTTAAAAGGGTTTTTCTCATAATTCAGTGGATTAAATATTTTTATCTATATGGTTAGAAGAGTGTTTATAGGATTCTTGAAATACATCTCTCCATATAAAGCAAGGAATCTCTGTATGTTTGCTGGGGATATAAAAAGTATCTCATAAACAACATTGCTTCTACATTGATTTGCTTCTTCTGCCCGTGAAGTCAAGAAGTGGAAATATGGACAGTTTATGGAACACACACTGTAATCTTTAGGTATTGCGAAACCAGCCTGTTCTGAACAGGCACTGCACTAGTGCTCAGTAATGTTGAAAATGACACCTGAACTTTGCACAGCGGCACATAAACCACACACACATACACGCACACACACACACACACAGGGGGGAGGTGTCTGGGTTGAGAATGATCACTCAACTTGAGCTGAATTCTCTTCCTCCTGCTCCTCACAACATCTTTTTGTGACAAAGTTAAGCAAACTGCTTTGCTTCACCAGGGTTTTTATCTTAACTTGCATTAAAGGCAGCTAACTAGCGGACAGTAGGCTTCTGTTCCTCTGTGCAGCAGCACAGACTGTAGACTGAGTGAAAGAGGAGGAGCTGCTCACAATCTGGCATTTGTGGAATGCACTGCCACTCAAAAAATCTGACCTATCAACATCATCATATGGTAAACAAGGGGCAAAAAACAAGAATTGTTTTATTGGTCGTGTTGTCACATTTGAAATAGTACTCAATGACTGCTGTTCACTGGATGATCCAGCAAAAAAGGAAGCCTTCGGATTGGCACCCACAGCTCTGTGTCAGCCTACAAAATGTTGTGGTGTTCAGTAATGAAAATAATTCTGATTTGTAGCTCTAAATCAGAGCTCCTGCTGCTGCTCTGTGGGTGCAGCATTTTATTTTGGTCCTGTTCTTGTCACCTCTATGAGCTCTCAGCTGGTTATTGAACACAGGTACTTCTTCATCTTCCAGGTCCTGGTCCGGCAGAGACTCCGAGTGTCCCTGCAGAAACAAAGCTGAAGTCTGTTCGGACACAGTTTATTGAGGGTGTGTCTGAACCTGTTATACACCAGCTGCTGGATAAACTCCTGCAGCGTGGGGTCATAAATGATGATGAAATGGAGTCTGCCGGAACACTGAACAGAGCAGAGAAAGCACGACAGGTTATCAACATGGTGCGAGGAAAAGGAAGAGACGCCAGGTCAGCTCTGATCGCTGCTCTCTGTGAGGTGGATCCATTTCTTTCAAAAGAGCTGAACTTACAGTAGCAGAAAGTCTCCTACCAACATCTTCAGTTCTCAGGTGTTTCTCTATTGTTAAACATTTTGTAAGAATCTTAAAACTCACAACACTGTGCTGCAGCAGAATTCAGGCTTTGAAATCAAACAACTAAAGTCTGTGTTTTCATAATGTTTGAACAAAAGGTTTCATTTCCAGGTCGACTCTGTGCTCTGTTCTGTAAATGAATCATATAAGTTGAAGACGTATCCTGTTTGACTCATTAAATACTGGAACATGCAGCTGTGAGATTAATGAATATGTGTAATGTTGGAACTTTAAGGGTTAATAAATCACATTTATGTCCCAAATCATCACCACTGTGGCTGTTTCTTATTTTCAACTGATTATGAGAACTTTCAATTGCAATCAGTGCAGGTTTGAATCCAGTCAGTATCAAAAGATCTCAAGATACAAAGAAACCATCAATACTGAGAACATCTGAAGGAATAAATGTTCTTCCTCTTGCTCCATGTACATTATTAACAGCTCTCCTCATAACAAAACCACATCTCTATGGTAGTTCTCATCACTCATCTCCAACCACAATGTGGGTTGCAATGGCAGAGTGGCGCTCAAGGCAGACGTTATTCTGAAGACCATATTAAAACTAAAACGAAGAAGTGGCTGTTCCTATTAATCTCATAAATATTTTATTCTGTCATAATATCTGTATTAGACTTGCTGTATGTAAGCATGAGGGAAACAACATACACACCATAACTAGAAAGAAAAGATATAGAACCTGAACATATACCGTCAGGGAAGCGTCATTTGAGTCAGAGATGTATATATGATGCAAGAAGAGAGAGGATGATGACAAAACCTGCCAGATCAATTGAATTAAATGTTGTGCGTGTTAATATTGGTTTAGTTTATTTTCTAATTTAAACATCAACATCATATATACACCTTTTATTTCATCTTTATTCTTCACAAATCTAACCTTGACTATGCATTTTATAGTTTTTTTATTTTTTTATTTAAGCATTTGTGTTTAGATAAATTGTCTTAATATGAGTAAATCTATTCTGTTCTGCTGTAACTTAAAACTCACTTATCTAGTAACATTATTTGAGTAATTTTTGTCAGATTTTTTGGTGCTACTAATATACAAAAACGTAGTGACTTTAAGCAGTATTCTTAACAATTTGTTGATTGCTTTGGATTTAGACGTATCATGAGCCCTACTGCTCCTGAATCTGACTTTGTGTACGATGCTGTTAACCACCACAATTTCACAAATCATGAGAAGTGTTAAGCGACTTTATCTTGTTTTAGTTGGATGTGAGGACTACAGAGGCGGAGTTCATTCTCCTTTACCTCCAAACATTTTATCATATACAATCAAACTTTTCATTGTCCATTTCCTACTTCAGGCCGACATTTAAACAAGAAAGTAGATAAATGGGAGGTTTGTAACTGCAGGGAAAACGCTGAGCATGTATCGATAGGAGGAAAAATATTCATCCTGTCAGTGTAGAAAGAGACTTACTTTGTACCTGGAAGTCAAACACAAACACACTTCAAAACAACCCCACAGATGTCAACACCAAAGCCGTCACCTGTGAAACATAAAGACTCTGATTTCAGCCTCCTCCAATCTGACCTGATACAGATCCTAAATGTGTAAAAATCTGAAGATAGAGGACCCGACATCAGGTAGACAACACCACAAGTCAGTGTTTTGCTTCCTCCTCCACTCACATGTATAACTGTTCAGTTCCTGACATGATTGATATGTACGTCCTACTTTAAACTTTCCTTTATCCAAAGGTATATGCAAAACAATTTGAAAATATGACCTCTCATTCTGGCTTTCATTACAACAAAGTCATGAAAATGAAGATTCACTGGCATGGAGGTTTTGTTGGAAACACTCAGAACTTTCTTCTTCTAGGTAAATAATCACACCACTTTGATCCTTAATGACATTACAGCACTTTAAGGCATCAGCTTAAACTTGAATATTTCCTTACTGGAAGTATTCATCTCAGTTCCATCATATCAGTAAAGACTTGAAACCTGTTGAGCAATTACAGACACAAATGAATGTTATGATCAGTGTGCACATTTTGAACGCTTTGGAGGTAAAGACACGTGTCTCTCTGTCACATCAATATACTTGCTTCATATACATTATTTTTAGGCCACTTCATTCTCACAAATAATCAGAACCAAACAACAATGAGGGAATTTATTACAGATTTTAAAATAGAAAACATGTACAATGTACAAAAATATACATTACATTTCCATTTTTGTTGACACTGTCAGAGAGGTGATAATTCAACTTTATGTTTATTATTGAAGTCATAGTGTGAGGAGGTGTTGCTGTTCTGGACTGCATTATATTACAAGGTGTTTCTAATATTTAGTCCACCCGACATTTATATACATGAGGGGAGCAAAGTATTACAAACATCTTTTAATATAATGCACTCTTGTACAACACCACCACACACTACAACCTCAATACTCAACATACTCAACTGCTTTTTGAAGATGAAACACTGTTATATGTTTTTCTTTGGTAACATCAGGGCAAATCATTTCTCTTTTCTCTTTAAATTATGTCAACTAATAAATATATTTACACTTTCTGTCAGGACTGTAAGTCTTTCACACACTCTGATGCTAAAAACCCAGAGTGAGCCACCTGATCTAAACACCACATGTTTTTGTTGCTATAACAGACTAAAATAAATCACCTTCTGTGTTTGATTTGTTGCATTTTGTTTTCATGGTTAAAAATACTTACAATGAAATAATTTTATACTTCTGTTTTACAAACCTCGGACAGCTCTGTTTCTTGATTTCATTGTTTTGGTTATAAACTGTCAGAAAATAGTGAAAAATGGCCGTTATAACTTCTTAGAGGCGATGGTGACATCTTGGTTTGTCTAATCAACAGTCTAAAATCCAAAGAAATTCAGTTTACTGTCGACACAAAAGCCTCAAATCCTCACATCTGAGAAGCTGAAAGATGAAAGAAGAAAAAAAAATTACTACTAAGATTAATTTTCTGTTGATCGACTAATCAATTTATTGACTAATCATTAGAGATCTAAATAACAGTATTGTAACATTATTGAAGAAAACATTCAAGTTTTCGTGTATTAAGGATATAATACAGCCTCAGATCTGTGACATTCATCTGATGAAAAATTATAAATTTGGTTTGTATCATAATTTATCAGTGTCAGCTCAGAAAAATTTTCAGCCTGCATGTTTTGAATGAAAGCTATGTTGTGTTAAGTCAGAATAATGTGTCATTGCTCAGTTTGTGGATCTCTGAAGAGAAAACTGACTGTTACATCACATCATTATCAATCTTTAAAAGTTTATCAGTTGCTTTTACTTCACTGCAAAATGATTCTACAATTTGCTTTAAAGTGAAATTCAAAAATCAATGAATCATAAAGTGTTATGGAAAATGGTAGATTTGCATCGACTGCTTCGTAATATCACCTTTACTACTGTTTGCACTTTCCGGCTGAACTCAAAACTGCATTTTGTTGAACAGGTAATTAATCTGTCCAATAAGGTTTAATCTAAAGTGTCACTTGTGGCTACTGTCTTTGTTTGTATGGACATAGAGTTGCAACTCGGGATGCAGGCTGAAAATTGAGCAGTGAACTGCATATTGTTAATTTTTAGATAGTTAGACAATTCTTTGATGATTATGGAAATACCTTTCAAAGATGGTCATGAATTTATCTTCCAGAAGAACAACTACTATGTTCCGTTAATCAAATGCAACAATCATCAAAATGCAAATTCCCCAAAATACTTCAAATAGTGAGTACAGGGGGATGAGCAGAGGGCATTAGAGCCAAAATCTGACAATCAGGGGTAAAAGAGTCATGTAACAGATACAGTGACTCATGAACTGACTGAAAAAAAACTTTTTCAAACAGTATATATGCTTCACAGTTATGAGACAGGCATCCTCAAGTCCTCAAACAAATGAAGCTCAGTGAAAGTTCAGTCAGGAAGACTATCTTTAGTATGCCTGGTGTAATTTTATCACTCACACCTCCCTGACAATCTCATTTCTTATGCATGCTCATTCATTTCTTCGTTGTCAGTGCACAGGGGCGTTGTTTGAGTTTCAACTGTCACCTGCTGATCACTTCTACCCAAGAGCACGGCAACAACATTGTTGTTCATCTGGTTGCGGTCTTTTTAAATATGTCTCTTTCTCTCTAATTTAGTCTGGAATGCCGCCATTACGCATGCCCCTCTACCTCCCCATCTCCACCAGGTCTCCACAGGATTGCTGGTACCATCACTTCATCAGCTATCAGCCTCATCTCAAGTCATCTACCACCACCAGTGTTTGGACTCCATACAGGGATCTATCTCACAGCTGCTCAGGGATGATGTCCTTGTGGAGTCCGTGCCAAAGACTCTATCATTTCTTTCTGTATAATAAACATTATCTTTTCTCATTCAATGGTCTCTCCTGATTGAAACCCATTTTGAAACAAATTCCAAATCTGCTCTTATGTAATAGTTTCTGATTCATAATGAAGTTGGAGGAAAAAACATTTATAGAATTGTTTTTGCCACTCAACAGGCCACTTCTGTGTTTTTGATTGCTTTGTTGTTTTCCCATAATTTACCTTTGCATCCTGAGCTGGTGTCTCACAACAGCATCACCAGATCATTCCTGTTTATTTTCTTGAAAAGCATCTTGGTCACTGCCACAGCCCGTTGGCTGTAGGTCTGCTCTATAAGATCCACCACACCTTTCATGTCTGCCTTCTCCAGTTTGCTCCATGGGATGCATGGGAGCTCTGCCGGGATCAGGTTTCTTCTGTGCAAAAACCACTTGAAGTCTTTGAAGTCTTCCTCTCCCAAACATTGCAGTTTGTCCAAAAGCCTCTCTCCAACTGTTGTGATTGTTGCTGCCTGGTGAATTAAAAACAAATAAACAAAGGGATTATTGATTATAGCTGAAAAGCTCCTCTGACTGCAGTATCAGATCTAATTATGATTTAAAATATTGGATGATTTTCAACCTGCATCTTATTGAATGAAAGCTGTGTTGTGAAAAGTCATACTGATGTGACATTACTCACATTCTGGACTGGTGCAGATAGTTTATTCACAGTTTGTTCCTCTGAGGAGAAATGAAAAAAAAAAAAACAACTTTGCATCAGGCTATCTTGATCCATAAAGACTTACAATACAAAGAATTTTATCAAAAAATTATCAACAAAGCAAACGCAATCCTTAATCTCTCACCCTCTAATCATTGTGATAAAACACCTGGGGTCAGATTTCTCATGAAAGTTCAGGGCAACTTTGTGTTACCCCTTTCACTCACACAATCAACAATTTCTGTATAATTTCAACTTTTTACATTTAAAGTAGAGCTGACTGAAATTTGTCAAATATTACAAACACAAAATTCATTCAAGCTGTAGATTTTCTAAGCAAAGGACTTGAGGTTAAGGACCAAGCTCACCAGGAAGAGTACTTATAGTTACTGAAGTAGTTAATAGAGATCCAAATAAAACACAAATGAATGATTTAAGAGGAAATGTGGCCCATAAAATGTTTATTTTGACATGTCAGTTCTACATTTTATAGATATGACATTCATACTCTAAATGCCATTTTTAAAGCCCTCAAATCTCAGTTTTTTGGTTTTATTTGATATTCCATGCAGCACTTACATTAGCCACTGAAACGTTTGCAACCCTTGATCAAGTTAGGCCTGTTCTGTTTTTGTTCTGTTTGTTTTTTCTTGTAAGTTTTGAAAGTCATTTCATGAGAAAACTGCATACGTGTGGACCTACCTCCAACTAAGGTATTTCCATCAGTTGCTCCACTTGAGGATCCAACAGCTGTAACAGATTTACGGAAAATTGTTTAACAACTGTGTTGTTCTTCTTTAATGTCACTGACACAGAAAACAAACTGCTTTCTTTAATGATCAGAACACTTGAGAAAAAATGTGGCTAATAATATAAAATCAGTCTCTGTCTCTCAGAAACTTTTGTTTCTCTTAATTTGTCCTCGATCTGTTCTTCCTGTTTCGATGGATTAGTGTCTGAAAAGTTTACATGTCAGATGAGTTTTCAAGTTTACCATCAAGGTCCCAACCTGCCCATCAGAGGGAACTAACCATTCACACACTGATGGCACAGCCATCAGGAGCAATTTGGGTTCAGTATCTTGCCCAAGGACACATCGACATGCAGACTGGAGGAGCCAGAATCGAACCACTGATCTTCTCATTAGTGGACAACCTGCTCTACCTTCTGAGCCACAGCCACCCCATACATGTTTGATTATAATAAAGAAAAGACTAGATTAAAAGACACTTAACCTTATTTACATTTTCATTACATTTTGTTTAACACTGCATTCTGGTAAACACATTTGATTTCTTAAATCTGAGTGGTCATGAGATGATTAAGGGGTGGGAGGAAGAAAAAAATCTAATTAGTATTGTATTTTCTTGGATTTTTTTCTGAACTATGCTTTTTTGTGACATGTTGGAGAGTTTGACTTCTTTGGGCCTCCACTACAACTAATTTATAGATATCTGAAACCTGAAGCCAAGAGGCCCCAACTAAACACTGACTTGTTTTTTTTGTGTGTTTTTTTTAAAGGAATTCCCCACCAAAAATTGATCAAGCAGAAACAGATAATTTAGCAATTTACTGGCAAAGTGAGACTTATCTGGAACATACACATCATCGTTGGCTTCTGTGGATGTTTTGATATATTTTCCCTTTTTTTCCTTTTTTATCTTTTTTGCAGAGACTCTGTATCTGCTGTGAAGCCAAACAGACAATAGTGCTTGTCTGTTTGGCTTCACAGCGTGTATACAGGCCCACTTTCATTCCTTCTCAGGCTTCCCTCGTCTGTTGTGCTTCTGCCTTAATGTTCCAGCCATTTTCTCTGCCTGCCTCTTTGACTTTTACATACCTGGTCTCAGTTGAGCTTTTGGGTTTTTCGTTGACCTTTACACCACCTTGAGTCATAGCCATTCAAATATATCATGTTGACGTTATTTACAACTGGCTGAGATCTGATCACAATGTGAGACTGACCACCTTCAAATGTTTAGATCACAATGTGTTCTGCTGCATTTACACCTGCATTATGAGGTGTCAATGGGCTCAAAGTGTGCAAGAAGCTGTGATGACTGATGTGACGCAGTCCTGACACATCACATTTGGACACCTGCTATTGGCTGATTCAGTGCTTTGTGGGTAGACATGATTGTAGTCCTTATCTTCCAACACTTTGGAGTTACAGCAGTCAGCACTGACACTTTGATCAAAGTTACTTTTAGCTTCTTTATATAAAGCTCCTCAGTCCTACTGTTAATTTACAATTTTTGACTCGTTAATTTGACTCTAAAGTTAAGTTTACAACCTTTCTGACAGCCATGTCTTCCATGTTTTAACACCACTGACCAACAAGATCCTTCAAAACTGGTTAAAAAACAAACAAACAGTGGAACATGAAGACAGAGTGTTACTGCAGGAGGATAAAATATTTACCAGTCAGATCCACTTCATGCTCCCAGACCTCTGTATTTCTTTGGTCCTGGACCTTCAAGGCCACTTCGTCGGTGTTTATAGGCAGGCGGACCTCAAACGTTGGGTGATAATTTGGTCCAAACTCCAGATCAAAATCTGCTTTCTGAAAACCAGAAGTATCCAAAGTTAACTAACAGAAACAAACAGCAGTTTTATGAATCATGTTACAAAGACTTTTATCAAGTATTACAAACTGTTAGAAATACTCACTTTTGGCTGTATTTTAAAGGCCTTAGGACAGAGAATGTTGTAACTGTGATCTTCCATAAGTTTACATTTGGAAGGGGCTGTGATGTAGTCCGCATTTCGCTGTTGTGCACTCACCTGAGGGGACATCAGAACATTTTTATTAGAGGGGTGAACATTTACAATTAAATTCTGACTCTATATTCGGTTCCTACTAGCAGCTTTAAGAACAATCAGACAGGTTTGGACTGAAAGTGAAGTTGGAACATAAAGTTTTACCTCTGGCAGAGGGATGTTCCTCGGCAGGAGAAATACATCGAGATTCTGCCTCTGTGTTTTTGGGTTTGGTGGTCGGAGGAACAGCAGAACTTGGCCACTAATTGCTTTTGTTTTTTTCTGTGAAAAAAGCAAACTCTTGATAAAATCCCAGACCAGGCCAAAGGCAGAGAGATGAGGGACGTTCACAACCACATGAGTGTCTGTAATCTCCAGCGGCTCCAGGATGCTCATTCCATCATCAGTGATGTGGACGACAGAAAGCAGACCTTCAGGGAGCGGAGCTGTGAAAACAGATTTATTTTACTATCAACAACCTCTTTATAATGTTACTGCTCATTTTATTTGATTTCTAGGACACTCAGTCTAGGCAGTGATGAATGAAACACTTTCCAAGGTGGGGCAAATCACCCAACACAACTGTCAGTGATGGTGGGTGGGAAGCCAGTGAGGGATTATGACTCTTTTTGGTCAGTCGGGGCTTCTGTGAGGAGTCCGGGGAGCTCTAGAGGAGATAAATTGTTTAAATTGGCTATTCCAAGTTGAGAACTTGACGATAGCAAGGATAAACTCCCCTTTAATGGGAAGTAACTCGGAGCAGAACCGCCTCTAGGTGGGTGGCCATCTGCCTTGACCCGTTGGGTTGAAAGAGACAGAGAGAGAGAAAGAGAGAGAAAAAGACACAGAGATGCACAATAATAGAAGTAACAACTACAATAATAATAGAAATATGACTAATAATAATAATAGTAACAGTGGGAGTCAAGCAGGACCATAGCAGCAGGCGGTCTGCAGCCACAATTCATGAAAACCCACGAGATGAGAGAGCACAAAACTATGGGGAAGATGCCAAGTTAGTAACATGCATTAATGGTACATGAATGCTTACAGATGGAGAGGGGGAGGAGGAAAAAGGAGCTTAATGCATCATGGTAAGTCCCCCGGCAGTCTAAGCCTATAGCAGCATAGCTAGCTTTTTCAAAAAGGAAAGTTTTAAGCCTACTTTTAAATACAGAGACAGTGTCTGCATCTCAGACCAAAACTGGAAGATGGTTTCACAGGAGAGAAGCCTGACAGATGAAGGCTCTGCCTCCCATTCTACTTTTGGAGACTGTACGAACCACAAGTAAGCCTGCATTCTGGGACCGCAGTGTTCTAGTGAGGTAATAGGGTACTATGAGCTATGAACAATGAGAAGATATGATGTTGCCCATTAAGGGCTTTAAGTAAATATTTCTCTAAACTTTACTGAACACATTCATTCCCCCGATGATGAACCCTATGTTTTTTTTTCCTCTAGCACCACCCTCAGGACAAACTTTACATGTTTAACTCCACTGCTGGTACAACTCTAAGAACAGATAAATCATCAGAGTGTTTGTTGATCTTGTGGCTTTAAAGAACTCTGCAGCCTGTAGAGGACACTGCCAAGAGTCTTATCATTGTTTTAATTAAACTCACAAACCACAACAATCAGCTTACCATCCATGGTTTCACAGTGTGGCAGCTGGAGCTGACTGACAGCACCATCAGGACTCTGGATGTTGAACAGTGGCCCTGCAGCCATCTTGCCAGCTGATAGTAGGACACGCTCATCCCATTGGACAGTACTGTACAGCAGCTCCGCCTCCTGAGTCATAACAAACACCACTCTGGTCAAAGTACACTGGAACACACCTGGACCAGGACACCTGAACCTGTAGGACCCAGAGGAGCTGATTACACAACATAAACACAAGTTCATCCAGTCTTTTTCCTGGTTTGAATGAATAAAAACTAAAGAATGAATTTGCAGAACAAAATGTGCTGTGACTGCTGCAGTGCTTAAAAAGCCGGAGAGCAAACTGCTGGATAAGATGTGAGTGAAGCAGCAGCTGCAGGAGTATGAAAAGTGTTAAAAGTGAAGTGCAATCACTGAAAGGAGTTGAAACAACAGTTGAGTCAAGTTAAGTGAAGTCAATTTTATTTATATAGTGCCAAATCACAACAGAATTTATCTCAGGGAACTTTTCACATAGAGTAGGTCTAGACCGTACTCTTTAATTTAAAAAGACCCAACAACAAAACCTCGAGCAGAACCAGGCTCTAGGTGGGCGGCTATCTGCTTTGACCGATTGGGTTGCGAGAGAGAGACACACAGAGAAGCACAGCAACAACAATAATAATAATAATAATAAAAATAATTTAAAAATTACTAATAATAATAGCAGCAGCGGTGGGCGTCAAGCTGGACAGCAATCAAGTCTGACCGCTACTAAACTGAGGAGTGGAATTGTCTGAAAGGAAGTGAAGTGTAATCACTGAAAAGAGCTGACGAGGTTCAAAGTTGACATATGCCCCATCTTATTGTAATACCCTGGTTTAAGACCATAGGCCCCCTATCTTACACCTGGTGCCAAGCACGACACAGGTGTATTTGCTAGTTTAAGACCTTCGCTGTTGTCATTTTCCTGTCCAGCCCCCACACTGTTTAAATAGCAGATGCACTTTCGCCCATCTGAGCACCAATGGGCGTGTCTGTATTAAAGCGCATTGTTGGCGCATTGCTGTCTGGAGGCAGCAGAAAGCGATTGTGTGATTGACCAACAAAAACCGGGTCTGAAGTCAGTGGTACAGTGTTTCACTGTTATTTTAAGGGCACGTTATCAAGACAGTAATATGCACCTACATAGGCGGGTGCACAACACGTGTACACTCTGGTTGTTACACACAGAGATGCGCAGCAACGCACAAAAATGCATAAGATTAGAAATAAAAGGATTACGATGTGAAAGATTATTATTGTGTACATTAACATATTAAAAAATAGATGTAATAGTGGCTAGTCATAATATCAGGGAAGACCCTGATGAAGGCCAGCTTTTAATTACATAAAAATCAGCCGAAAGCCGAAACGCATTGGTCTAACATTAAAGTTGTTCTGTATACTGCAATTGTTGCTGGTGTTTTGACCTCTTTACACTTTCTTCTCCCTTCTCTGTGCACCTTGGCAGTAGGTGAAGTTCTGCCACAAACCCCTACTCCGCTTCTACAACATCAATACATGAGGACAAGAGGAAATAAATGAGGTGAAAACAGTGATTAAACTAACAAAGGAAATAAATCTGGACAGCTCCTAGCTGCTGCCAGCCGCAGGATCAGCACCTTGAAGAGCTGATAGTCTTCACAACTGTGTATGATGATTTTTACATAATTAAAATGAATGATTCAATTTTTGAACAATATTTAACAAATATTCTTTAACATTTGTGAGATTACAGTGATCAGGTTTCCATACTTTCAGCAATTAAAACCCCGCTGATTTTACCTGTTAATCCATGACTGAACAAAACAATTTCAAAGAGAACCAAAGCTGAAGGCCTAATTAAAAAAATAAACCTTTTCAAAAAATAAATTAAAAGAAATTTGCAACAACTTAATGCACAGGATCTTAAACTGGGGGTCTTCTTTGGAGGGTTCAAGAGCAGAAGGGGCTGGTGTGCTCGTGCTGCATCGTCCGCTTTCACTTCCCACATGAGCAGATCTGTTTCCTCTGCAGAGAAGCGTTCCTTCTTACTATTTGGCAAATCCACTGTTATAATAGCAATTCACCAAGGTGCATGCACATCTGGCTTTTAAAGGGAATGGGAGATGACACTCTGATTGGTTTATTGCATGTTACGCCCAGAACACACCCATGATTGCACCTCACGCAGTAACCATTTTTTCCGCTGTTACACTAGAAAGAGTGGATTTGGACAAGCCCTAAATGCACTGGCTCCATGCGCTTCAGACTGTGTGCTTAGATTGTTAAAATCGGGCCCCATGTATTTGTGTTGGTTTTGTGTAGTGGTATTATTTATATGCATTTAAAAATAACTTTTCCTTTAACTGTTGGAAAGCCATAAGAAATGTAATAATATGCAGTCTTTTTGTTCTCTGAAGGGTGTTTATTTACTTTGTTGTTGTTTAAGAAGATTTTGAGATGGAGTTTCAAGTTGAATCTGAAGTAATTTGTTGTTAAGTTTTCAGCCAATGCAGGGCCAGAAGGAAAAAAAAAATAGCCTGGCAGGGCTGGAAGGGCAAACAAAGTAAGGGGGGCAGTGTTTCCCCTATAATTGTACAGGCCTGGTGGGCCGCCAGGTCAACGAGAACACCCACCAGGCCAAAAAAAAATTCTAATACCAAAAGTAATGCCAAATATCCGTTCATTCTGAAATCAATAGCGTTTGGGGGGGCTCTGTGCAGCTCTATTCCAAAACATGAGTCAACCTCTGTGTCGTTGCCTGAGAAGCTCTTGATAGTGTAGCTGCTTAATAGAGCAGTGCATAATGTGTGTGCTTAGCGAGTCAGTAGTGGAATGAGAGAGCAAGCAGCAGAAAAGTGACAGTGAATGCGAGCAGAGCAGAGGAAAAGGTTACCAGTAAGTTGTCAATCTGGCAGTAAATGTACAGTACAGACTACAGTGTGTCAGTTACTAAATGCTGCAGCTTCTCAAGACAAAGAAAAGTTATGTCTATTGTTTACCCAATCGCTGGAAAAGTGAAGGGGCTTAGCTCCAAAGTTAGCAAGAATGGGGTAGCCTAATGGGGTAGAGTTTTGCTCAGCATATCCCTATTGCCCTTCACTCCTCTGAGCTTCAACGTAACGTTACATGCTACATAGACTCTCATAGACTGTACACATACATTTGTGGGCTCAATTGGCTTTGTTGCTCATTACATGCAAAACAGTTCATTAATACACTGAAATTACAAACTTATATTTGGGTTCATTATTATAATTATTATTATAATTATTATATTAATTTATATGCCTGCCAGAGTTATCTTTCTGTTACTTTGTTGTGGCAGTAATAAACACAGCATGAGCAAACAGTGAAAGGGTTACATTATGATTTGGTTACCTGTATGAAATGTTTGCAGACTCAGTCAGCACTTTGGGTGTGAAGTCCTACAATGTAGAAAGTGACAGTTACAGAAACTGACCACCTCACTCTCAGTCGTACAGATGATAGGATCCTCACTGCATCAGTTTCTACTTCACCTGCACTCTGTACTGTTTATTCATCACCTGATTATAGCTAGTCCACATGACTAAACAATTAGTTGCGCTGTAACTTTACATTTTTCAGTGAAATGATCCTGCAGGACTACTTTGAACAGCAGCAGGTGGTTTCACAGATGAGGGGGAAGAAATTAATTATGAGGAGTTTCTGATGGAGGAGGAAGGAGCAGAGAGTGAGAGGAGAGGAAAAAAGGGCTTGAAGATAATAAATGACAGGGAATCGTGTTTTGAGTTTGGACATGAGGAGTAGTCCTCCAGAGGAACTTGAGTCTGATCAATAGCAAATTAATAAACATGTTAAGTAAAACTTGGACATTTGTATTGACTCTACCTGCCAGTAACTTGTCTCAGTTAGATTCACACGCTGCTGCTGCTGCTGCTGCTGCTGCTGCTGCTGCTGCTGCTGCTGCTGCTGCTGCTGCTGCTGCTGCTGCTGCTGCTGCTGCTGCTGCTGCTGCTGCTGCTGCTGCTGCTGCTGCTTCAACCTCTCTGGATCATCAGGACACAGCTGATCCTCTCTGTTCTCCTCAGACACATCAAGCGTTGTGTTGGATGTGGACGGATCTGGTGGGAGATTAGAGCAATGAGATGTGGAGGAGAAGACAGACAACATATTTTAAACTCACTTCTGGACATCCTTGTGGCCCAGTGGGCTAAGACTCATACAGACACCTGTTTAAAATGAGCATATAGGTTTCTAGAGCTGCCTCCTACGTGCAGCAAAGTCAGCCAAACTATTTTTGAACCAGATGCTGGTACAACCTTCTCTAAAGTCACAGTCAAGCAGCCAATCAGAAAAGACTCTCCTCAGAGAGTTTGAATTTTATGTGCATGTTAATGCGTATTTTGTCATGTCACAATCACACTTTGAACTGATAACACTCACAACACTCACATCCTTTATGTCTGTCAGGTGTAGCGCTTTTTCGTCTGTCCTCCACCCTGTGGAAATAAATACAAACACAGCAGTTATCTGGGCTGTCTTATGAAGAGGGTTCAAATAATCAGACTATATCTCTTCACTAAAGATAACTCTGGTGATTCCACATATCCACCAAGCTTTTCATCATCAACTGGACTTCCCAATTCAGCTATAACTTAATTCACACGAAGTGTGGAGTACTAGGGTTGCCCCCTAATACTTGACCAACTGTTAGTCGATGAAAGTCGAGTTTTATTTGACCAAGTTTTCATTGTCTGGTTAGACACAGGAAAAAAAAACAACTAACTCCATGCAGGAACTGTGTCATGTCAAAATTAGGTTAAAAAGTAACACTAGAGGGCTTTTAATTTGAAACTACATATAAAGGAAGATTCTGTTAGAATTGGCAATAACAGTCTGCTCCCCTGTTTATATTTCAAAAGCTCATTATTATGGTTGTTTATTTCTCTGTAAAGTAGCACAGTTTTTACAAAGTTACTTATAACATTCTCTCTCAGCCCTGGAACTCAAACCCTTTTCTGATACTCCAAAAATGCCCCCAAAATATACATATTTATATAATTAAGTTAATATCATAAATGTGCGATGATTAGTCGACTAACGGCTTGAACTAAAAACTAAGTTGACCAGGAAAATCTTCGGTCAAGGACAGTGTTAATCTGGAATTATAGTGGAATTAAAGAATTAAATATGAATATGTAAATATAATCAAATAACAGCCAATCACATCAGTTCCTTTCATCCATGTTAAGAGCAGCAGAATACATAAAGTGTCACAAATAATATTTATTTATACCCCCAATAACGGACAAATCTCCAGCACCAGTCAAAAGTTTGGACACATCTACTCATTGAAGGGTTTTTCTTTATTATTTTATTATTATTTAGACTGATATTAATACTGAAGACATATTTGCCTTGATGACAGCTTTGCACACTCTTGGCAATATCTGAAACAGCTTCATGAGGTTGTCACCTGGATTGTTTTCATCAAGCAGGTGTGCTGTTTAAAAAGTTAACTGGTGGAATTTCTTGCCTTTTTAATGCATTTGAGACAATCAGCTGTGTTGTTACGAGTTAGTGTTCGTATAAAGCAAATTAATCCCGATTCCACTACTGTAGTAATCCATATTATGGCAAGAACCACTCAGCTGAGTAAAGAGAAACAACAGTCTATCATTGCTGTAAAACATGAAGGTCAGTCAATCAGGATAATCTGTGTGGGTTCCACCGTGAAGCATGGAGGAGGAGGTTCACCAGCGACTACGATTTATTCAGAATTCAAGGCAACTTAACCAGCATGGCTACCACAACATCCTGCAGCGACACACCATCCCATCTGGTTTGTGCTTAGTGGGACCATGATTTGTTTTCCAACAGGACAACGATCAAAAACAAGTCTCCAGGCACTGTAACGGCTATCTGACCAAGAAGCAGTGTTCTGCATCACATGACCTGGCCTCCAGAATCCCCCAACCTGATCCCAACTGAGATGGTTTGGGAAGATTCGGACCGCAGAGTGAAGGAAAAGCAGCCAACAAGTGCTAAGTATATGTGTGAATTCCTTCAAGACTGTTGAAAAAACATACAGGTGACGACTTCATGAAGCTGGTTCAGAACAGCCAACAGTGTGCAAAGCTGTCATCAAAGCAAACAGTGGCTACTCTGAGGAATCTTAAAATATGAAATATATGTTGGTTGGTTTAAGACTTTTTGTTTACTGCATGATTCCATAAGAGTTATTTTGTAGTTTTGATGTCTTCAGCACTGTTCTACAGTATGGAAAATAGTAAAATGAAGGAAAACACTTGTGTGAGTAAGTGTGTCAAAACTTTTGACTGATACTGTACTAGATTTGCTGTGGTAGTCAGTGTTACATGGTGTTGGGGCATACACCAATTACATTACTTGCCCACCACCCATACTATTGTTTTGGTTTCTTTATAGAAATAAAATCCAATTAGTTCATTTTCGTGTATCAGCGCCCACATTCATCAAATAAGCAACAGTCTGAAGCAGCAGCAGAGCCGCTGTCCTTCCTCCTGCTCTCTATTATAAACAGCTGTTAGGCACAGCCTGAAGTAGCACTGGAAGCAGCTGTCATCCAGACGCAGTTCCTGAAGGAAATTCAGAGCTATGTGCACCTCTAGATGATGTTATGGACCCAGACACGACAGCGTTTGGTTTTCTGACGTATCTGGGACTTCCACAACAGGTACAACACAGCAATGTTGGTTACTTTAATGGCGGAAGTAAACTCTGTTGTTCTCAAAGGGCGAATAAATACAAATGATCCTGCAGCCAAAGTTGCGAGTAAAGCAAGGTGAAAATCCACTTCACGTATGGTGGGAACACAACATAAAAGCAGACCTTTGAATTAAATTTATGATTCAGGAGATACAGAAGCTCCTGCTTTCAATTATTCCTGCTTTTCTGTGAGGTCTGTGTGCACTTCCACCAACTAAACCTATGACAAGTCTGAGTACTCATGTTTGCAAGAACAGGTGGTTAAAGGAGGTGTAAACACAGGTGCACAACACATGCCATAAATAATTTTACCAAATGAAATTAAGTGATTTAATCAGCACAGAAAAGTAAATTACTGAACTAAATTTTTCTCTTACTGTAAGTCTGAGGATCCAGCTTCATCACCGAAGTCTGGAGGATGATCTTTGGACACACAGGTGGATACTGAAGAGTCTGATTTGTCCTCTTCCTCCACACAACCACTCATCTTCTGGTTTCCAGTCAATGTGACAGGTGAACCTTTAGAATCAGAGAACCTAGACACATATATACACTAATATATTTCAGTCAGAGACACTAACATCATGTAAATGACCATTTATAGCAAATGATTATACAGTTAGAGTTGGAGGTAAAGACTGTGCTGTTTGAGGGAGACTCAGCAGGACAACCAATCCCCTCTTAATAAACATACATGAATATTAAGTCTTAGTTTACTCAGCGTTATTAAAAACTTCAGACATAAAGAGGAGGTTGGGGTGGTGGAGACTACTCAATGAGAAGTGTCAGTTTATAATGGTGTCGCTGTACACCTGTATGAATATGAAAGGATGCGACTGGTCAGCTGGTGGCCAAGAAGCTGCTGATGATGCCAATTATGATGAAGTAAATGAAATGACACCACTGTATAATTCTGAAAAAGTACAAGTTGCTTAGTTATGATAGCTTTAACAAGTTCTCTTTTATCAAACTGATTTTTTTAAATGTTTGAATAATTGCCTCAGCTGTACTTTGTCCATATGTAACAAAAATAAACACTAAGAATTACCACAAGAGGATCAGCAAAACATACAAAAGCACAGCGCAAACACTGGCTGAAACAAAACCAAACCTGTGATCAATGATCAGTGATCACGCACTTGTGCATGCACACATGCACATGGGCATGTACACAGATAGACGAACAGATACATACAGATAAACATACATGCACACTAATACAGACTATGCAAGTATGTACACAGACACATGCACCTATAAATATTATGCATACATTACATTATAGCCATGAATTAGGTACATACACATGTGCACACATACGCAACACTTGTAAATTGACTGTTAAGTGATGTAAATACTGTTGTTATTGAGAATGTCATTATTTATTATGAGCTCTATTTAATTAATGTATTTCTGGTAATGATATGTTATGACTATTTTTAAGTAGAAAAGCCTAACCATGGACAGGGGTTGCAAATTAGCCTTGGCTAGAAATCCTATATGCAATACATTTGTTTCATGTTACTTTAACCTGTTACAATGTTTGTTGCATCGTCCCTGACAAATAAACTAATAAAAAAATGATTAAGAAAGCATGAATCAAGCAGTGGATGCCAATCAGTTAATGAAAAGGTGACTTCACTGCTCTGCTCCATTCTCCTCTCACACCTTCAACACTAAGGTAAGAAAGTATTCACGCTACCTGACAATACTGGATCTTTGGATACTAACTGTATTGTCCAAAATATCACCTCAGTGACAAATACATTGGCTCATTAACATGGACTGACTTTAACTCACTACTGACCTCAGAGTCTTCAGCCTACAGTGTGGACTCTTTTGAAAATCACACAGCAGCTTCACTCCTGCTCCATGCAGCTCATTGTCACTCAGATCCAGCTCTTTCAGATGGGAGGAGCTGGACTTCAGAGCTGAGGCCAGAGACGAACAGCCAATCTCGGATAGCTCACACCTTTGAAGCCTGTATTTACAGGATACACATTAGTAACAGATTAAATGCAGTATATTATTATCAGTGTACAAAAAATATAAGTATAAGCCTGTGTTTTTTTTTTATAGATGGAGCATCTGCAAGAGACTGATGACAATGAACTGACCTCAGAGTCTCCAGTCTACAGTTAGAACTCTTCAGTCCACCAGACAGCAGCTTCACTCCAAAATCTTTCAACTTGTTTCTACTCAGATCCAGCTCTCTCAGATGAGAAAACTTGTACTTCAAAGCTGAAGCCAGAGAAAAACAGCTTTGATGTGTGACCCAGCACTCTGACAATCTGCAGAAAGAGGAAAAATAAAACTATTGCATTACATATTGCTATATGCAAGTAGTGTTCCACATAGAAGGGAAAGAAATATCCTACCGCAGAGTCTCCAGTCTACAGTGCTGATTCTCCAGTCCAGCAGATAGCAGATTCACTCCTGAATCCCTCAACTTGTTTTTATTCAGCTCCAGCTCTTTCAGATGGGAGACGTTGGACTTCAGAGCCGAGACTAGATAAGCACAGCTGATCTCTGACAAACTGCACCGGCTCAGTCTAAGTAAAGAACAAATAAATTAACTACATAACAGTTTTTTGTAATTTTTTATTTGCAGTCTATTAAGTAGGGCAGTGGTTTTGTGTGGGTGCAGGTCAAGAACACTGACAGCAACAGATACGTTTTTGAAGTGTCCTTGACAGATGAGACGCTGAACTCCAAATTGCTCACAATAGGCAGGCCAGCGCCTTGCATGTGAGCTCTGACACTATCTTTTTGTGAGTGAATGACAGGCACATTGTAAGGCATTAGAGATTAATGAAGAGAGCACGGGAAGTGAAGATTGAGTGAGACAGCATGTATTTAGTAGGGAATTTGGGCCCACATTCGGGCCATTCAGGTTTCACAACAGTAACACCAACAGCAAAGCAATATATATTTAATAGACAAAGGCAAATGACGATGATGCCCCCTCCCTGCTCATCTGCACTCATACACTTTCTAGTCTTTCAATGCTCTGGAATAACCAACCTAAGGAACTCAGGTACACCAAGTCACCATCCTTTTTAAAACTGTCTTCTTAAAGTATAGTATTTTAATTGTTTCCGTATACTGTTTGTTCTGATTTGGTGTAAGGTTGGTTTTGAGAAGTTATGTATGTGGCCCTTTCTGGTGAGCAGTTGTGTCTTGGTTGACTCTGCGTTTTGACCCTTAAGTTATCTTGATCCCTGATGCCTATGCCCTGCCTTCCTTCCATGCTGTAAACCTGCTTAATAACCTTGTCTTGTCATCTGTTTCTTGTTAGCATCATAAATTCAATATAAAATAAATATAGAAACTGTAAATATTCCAGTATTTTTCCAACCTGGCATAATTTGGCCACTGTGACAGGCAGGGTGATTATGACAGCAGGCAAAGTAATCTGGATGTAGATCCCTCTGCCGTTACACAACATGATTATTTTCTGTATTTACTTTCAGTCAGACAAAGAGACAAGTTTTATTCACATAAAAAGATCATGTTTATTCAGAAAGCTGTAGGAGGCTTGCACAGATTGCCTGATATATGTTGTTTTGTATGAGTCTTCATCTCCCACGGTGGTGATTGTAAAGTTAGCAATGGCCATATTTATGGGAAATACACAAAGTTGAAGTACAGTATACCAGAATTTCCCTTGAAGTACTGTAAAGCTGGTTGTTGAAGAGGAAATCTAATTAAAACTGTTTCTGAGTCATGGTAACTAAGATTTAATATAACAGGGAAACGGTCGAAGTAGAGTTCAGTCTGTAGAGAGACACTTTTGTAAAGAAGTGTTTTGAGAAACCACTGATAGCATTTAAATGGAATATACATTGTCTACCTCAAAGTCTTCAGTCTACAGCTTTGACTCTCCAGAAGATCACACAGCAGCTTCACTCCTGGATCTTGCAGCTTGTTTCGACTCAGATCCAGTTCTTTCAGATTGGAGGGGTTTGACTTCAGAGCTGAGACCAGAAAAGCACAGCCGCCCCCTTTTATTTCACAGTTATGAAGTCTGTAATTACAAGACATGTTTTAGAAAAAACCTGCTGCTCATATTAAAAAGATCAAAATGTACAGACAAAAGTAAAACACAAATTGAACTGACCTCAGTGTCTCTAGTCTACAGTGTGGACTCTTAAGTCCAGCAGACAGCAGCCCCACTCCTGAATCCTCCAGATAATTGTTACTCAGATCAAGCTCTCTTAGATGGGAGGGGTTGGACTTCAACGCTGAGCCCACAGTTTTACAATGTAGGGCTGATAGTTCACATCCAGAAAGCCTATGATGACAAATATATATAAATCTGTGATGTTCAAAATAGAACTGAGGCAGATCTGAGACATCGTAAATACTAAAAGCACATTAGGGTAAAAAAAAAAAAAAAAAACATGACAATTGACCCATGACCACAATGGTCAGTGCATGCACCAGTCCTGCTAATAATGACCCAATGGTGTCAGAGTCTTACTGCACATCACGGTACTGTCAGACCCAGCATCAAGCAGTGCAGGACTCTTTCAGCTTTTAGCAAGTTCCATTTTCTACTTACATTCAGGATTTTAATTTGTCCTGAAGAATTAAAAAGCTAAGAAGTCCTTGTACTGCATCCTGCAGTCTGTTCTCCACCAGATTCTTCACTGTTACTTCCCCATCTTCAAATTCTGGAGAGAATTTAAGAGGCAGTATGTTTTTTGAAGGTATGGAATAGAGAGAGGGTGAGGCTGGCAGCTTCTGGCTCCTGAAAGCTGCTTAGCTGGTGGAAGCCAGGTGTTGCGTACTCTGTACATCTACATGCTCCCATTAACTAAGATTATGGAAAACAACAAAATATGTTACCATAATTATGTGGATGACACACAAATTGACATATAACTATATCACCAGGGGACTATGGTCCAATACAAGTACTGAGTATATGCAATGAACAAATCAGTGATTGGATGTTCCAAATTTTTTCTTCAAACAAAGATAAAACTGAAGTTATTGTTTTTGGAGCCAAGGATGAACAATTAAAAGTCAGCACTCAGCTTCAATCAATAATGTTAAAAACCACAAACCAAGCCAGAAATCTTAGTGTAGTCATGGACTCAGACCTAAATTTCAACAGCCACATGAGGATAATTACAAAGTCAGCCTACTATACTGAAGAATACATCAAGAATTAAAGGACTGACTTCTCAGCAGGATTTGGTAAAAAATGTCCATGCATTTATCTTCAGTAGACTTGACTACTGTAATGGTATCTTTACTGGTGTTCCTATAAAAAAATTTTAAAAAAAAAAAAACCCTGATCAGACAGTTGTAGCTGATTCAGAACGCCGCTGCTCGAGTCCTCACTAAGACCAAGAAAGTGGATCATGTCACTCCTGTTCTCAGATCTTTAAACTGGCTTCTTGTCTGTCAAAGAATTGATTAGCTTATTTTTATATTTTCTATTCTCTTAACTCTTAAATAATTAATTTTAATTGTATTAAATTCATTTTTATGTTCTTTTACGTCAACACTACCTGAACACCTCTTGCGTAGAAACACAGACGGCGCACTCATTGCTGCTGCTGCTCTGCTAAACATGCTGCTCATATTATGCTTTTTGTATGGACAAGGTGTAAGGCTGACTCCAGCTACCCTGCCAAGGAAAACTCGTTTTGGCCACTTGTATTTCACTCTTTCCATCACTAGCTCATGACCGTAGGTGTGGGCTGGAACATAGGTTAACTGGTAATGAAGATATATCACATTACTGCTGATGCCACACCAATCCACCTTATGATCTTGTAGACCAAATTACCTTCATTTGTGAACAAGAACCAGGGAACCCACTTTATACCTGGAAGGAGCAACCCACCCAAGTTGTAATGAACTTTAGTTTTCCTTTAAGGTCAAATTCTTTAAAGTTGCGTCCACATGTACACCTCAATATAAGCAACCAGTACTAACCGAGCCTTTTTGCAGTTCCTCACAGCTGGAATCAGTCTTTGTTTTCCCTTTATTGATGTTCTATATTTCTCCAGGTACAACTCATCCAGAACCTCCTCTGATATTAACAGCATGTAGGCCAGAGCTGAGCACTGGATCTCAGAGAGTTTCCTCTTTGATCTGTTCTTTGACTTCAGGAACTCTTGGATCTCCTGATGTACTGAGCGGTCATTCATCTCCATCAGACAGTGGAAGATATTGATGCTTCTGTCAGGAGAGATATCGTACGTGTCCATCTTCTTCAGGTTGTTGATGATTCTCTGGATGATTTCTGGACTGTTCTCTGTCCAACCCAGCAGGTCTCCTAAGAGACTCTGGTTGGACTCCAGAGAGAGGCCATGAAGGAAGCGAATGAACAGGTCCAATTGGCCATTTTTACTTTCTAAGGATTTATCCATGGCTCTCCTCAAAAAAACACTGAGGGATGTGGTTTGGTCATTGTCGCTTTTATCATTGTCATCATCATCAGTGAATTCGTCGTCATCATCATCAATGAATTCATCGTCATCATCATCAATGAATTCATCATCATCATCATCTTCATCTTCATCATCATTCACATCTTCCAGGAAGTCCTCCAGTACCTCTGTGTTCTTGCTGGTGTAACAGTGGTACATGTAGACTGCAGCCAGAAACTCCTGAACGCTCAGATGAACAAAGCAGTAGACTGTTTTCTTGAAGATCACACTCTCTCTTTTGAAGATCTTTGTACAAAATCCTGAGAACACCGAAGCCTCTGTGACATCAAGACCACACTGCTCCAGGTCTTCTTGGTAGAAGATGATGTTTCCTTTCTCCAGTTGTTCAAACGCCAGCCTCCCTAGCTTCAGAAGAACATCCCTGTCAGCCTCCATCACCTCCTGTGGACTCATCTCATGTCCCTCATCATACTTGTGCTTCTTCCTGATTGTCTGAACCAGCAGGAAATGTGAGTACAGGTCAGTCAGGGTCTTAGGAAGCTCTCCTCTCTGGTCTGTTGTCAACATGTGCTCCAGAACTGTAGCAGTGATCCAGCAGAAAAGTGGGATGTAACACATGATGTAGAGGCTCCTGGATGTCTCGATGTGTGAGATGATTCTGCTGGATAGCTCTTCATCACTGAATCTCCTCCTGAAGTACTCCTCCTTCTGGGCATCAGTGAAGCCTCGTACTTCTGTTACCCTGTCAACAAATGTAGGAGGGATCTGATTGGCTGCTGCAGGTCGGGAAGTTATCCAGATGAGAGCTGAGGGAAGCAGCTCCCCCTCGATGAGGTTTGTCAACAGCATGTTGACTGATGAAGGCTGTGTGACATCAGACACAACCTCATTGTTGTGGAAATCCAATGAGAGTCTGCTTTCATCCAGGCCGTCAAAGATGAACAAAACTTTATAGACAGCGAGCTTCTCTGCTGTGATCTTCTGTAATGTTGGATGGAAAACATGGATCAGCATGAGAAGACTGTACTTCTCATCTTTGATCAAGTTCAGCTCCCTGAACGAAAGCAGAATCACCAGACTGACATCTTGGTTATTTGAGCCCTCTGCCCAGTCCAGTGTGAACTTCTGCACTGAGAAGGTTTTTCCAATGCCAGCAATGCCATTTGTCAGAACAACTCTAATGTGTCTCTCTTGATCAGGTAAGGCTTTAAAGATGTTGTGACACTTGATTGGAGTGTCATTGTCATGGAGGGTCTTCATCTTGGAAGCGGTTTCAAGCTGCCACACCTCATGTTGGGTATTGACGTCTTCACTCTGTCCCTCTGTGATGTAGAGCTCAGTGTAGATCCTGTTGAGGAGGGTTTTACTTCCTGCTTCATCAGTTCCTTCAGTTACATGTTCACATCTCCTCCTCAGACTGATCTTATGTTCATCTAAAACTTCCTGCAGACCAACATCCACTGTAAGACAGTCACAAAAGTTCTCATCAAAAATGTATTTGACTTACAGAGAATCTCATTAGTTTTCAGTAGCCAAATGAAAATGATAACAATAAGAAACATAAAGAGCTTAGATTTTTATGTAGAAAAAATTCAAATTGGCATTATGCATGATGATGATGAGTTTTCAGATATGAGGATCAGCAGACAGATCTACAGTCTTACTTTGTGCTACTACAGTGCTGGTCTGACTCGTTCTGGATCTTTTCCCACACTGGGGACAGGAGGAGTCTCTTGAAGAAGCAGATTGGTCCCAGTATCTGGTGATGCACTGTCTGCAGAACCAGTGTCCACAGCTACTAGAGACTGGATCCTTCAGGACATCCTGACACAAAGAACAGCAGGAAAGCTGATCCACAGAAACACCACTCCTCTTCCTCTCTCTGTAGACATGAACACATTTCTTTTTAAATGAAAGACCTTTCATGTATAGTTTTGATGAAAACATTTTCCCAATACAGTTTAGATTATTAGATAGCAGAATGCTGCCTCAAGACTCCAGGTAGCAGCTTCCCATTTTTAGCTGTCAATCACTTTTGTTGGTTGAAATTCTAAATATCAACAGTGGCAGATAAGAATAGCTGTAGCTAATTACCATTAATTTTGTAATGGCTGAAATGAATCTTAACGGTGTAGCAGCCAATAATGTAATAACTGACATTAATGTAATAACTGCCAATAATGTAATAATATTACCATTATTATTAATGAAATAAAAGTTAACGTAATAACTTTTTGCACATAATGTAATAAGTTATTACATCATTGGCTGGTTATTACATTATTAACTGGGTAATAACAATTAGGGCTGCTTGATTATGGCAAAAATCATAATCCTGATTATTTTGGTCAATATTGAAATCACTATTTAACACGATTACTTTTTGACTCATTTTTGCTGATTGCCAATGCTGATATATGCACATATTTTTTCCACCTGGCTGAGGAGATTATTACACATGCAATCATAGATTGTACTAATGATCAAGAAAGACAATATATGAAGGAAGAACTTTAATGAACCTGCCAAGCGGGTGGAGCAGTAGTTTTCTTTGAGTTTATTAGACAGACAGGATTAATGTGTAGGATTCAATCTTTGGTCCACAGTCTGAAGCAGAAGGTGGTGGTAATGCACCTAATATGCTGGTTGTCAACCACTGTTATAAACCAAAAAGAAGAAGAAAAAGTTTTTTCAAACAGAGTGGTACATCCTGTCAGCTGAGGGGTTACTTATCAGTGCAGCTGAACAGAGTAGCACCTCCACGGACTGTTTCATCCTGACGGTCCCAGTGCTTCCTCCGCAGGCTCCACTTCACTCAGCTGCCCGACAGACCCAGACCCCAGATTAGCTGGGAGGCTAGCAGAGGCTAACTGGCTGTGCTTCCCTCCGGTCATGCTGCGGGTAACGCTCTGCTAGCCTCCCAGCTCTCCGTTTGAATCCAACCGGAGCACCAAGCCCCGGTTTGTTATTTTTTGTTTGGTTTGTTTGTGTGGCAGCTGAATTAAGTGGAGCCTGCGGAAGAAGCACCAATTAGCCTCCCAGCTAACGTTAGCCCCGGTTTCACTACAGGCAGATTCACTTGCTACAGTGGGTGAGGAAATAAAACCAATGAATCAATAAATACAAACACTGATGATTTCTTCCTGTGGAGCCGACGTAAAAACTATTTTGGTTCAGTAAATTTCAGCTGTCAGTTTGCCTGGTGAAGGCAGCCTAGTCTGTGGATAGAGACACTCAACGCCTGTCGGAGGTGTTTAGGGAGGGGTGAAAGCGCAACATTGTAAAGGAAGGGGTGTGCTAGATTTGCAACACAAGACAACATGAGAGCCTCATTACAAAATGACAATAATAAACAATAATCATTTTATCTCAATTATCTTGTTTTCATAATCATTGGAAGTCAAAATGTAATCAAAAATAAAATTTGATCACACAGCCCTAATAAAAATCATAAAAAATGTAATAACTGGAGCCAATAATGTAAGGATATACCTGTATGACTAAGTTTTATTTATTGGCAATAAAGTGTCACACTTCCATGACACTTACTCTTACTGTTGCCTCTTTATAGAGTTATATAAAGTTATATAGTTATAGTTTATTTAGTTGAGATTCATGCACATAGATTAACATTTCTTATATATTTAGTGTAAGAATATATACTAATTTGTGATGTGATGAAATGTGCATGAATCTCACCTAAACAAACTATACTTACTAAATAAAATTAAATCACTAATTACCGTTCAACATGTGTAATAAGGAAGACAGAAGTTTGCAAACAAAGGAAGAAAGCCTCATGTCAGAGACACATGACTGGATAACTTGTCAATCAACAGCCATCTAGTGGTCAATTATGGGGACTGCCAAAGAAAATACACATCTTCAGGAATGAACTAAAGATATAATTTGCTTAAGTTTTAGACTCTTTGTTGAGCTTGTCATGACTGTATTCAAATAGAATTACATTTTCATGTAACTTGTCAGAGTCAAGTTTGTTACATACACACACAGAGAGAGAGAGAGAGAGAGAGAGAGAGAGAGAGAGAGAGAGAGAGAGAGAGAGAGAGAGAGAGAGAGAGAGAGAGAGAGAGAGAGAGAGAGAGAGAGAGAGAGAGAGAGAGAGAGAGAGAGAGAGAGAGAGAGAGAGAGAGAGAGCGAAATAGCTATAATAGTGTGGTTGAAACAGTTTACTTGAAAAAGTGATTTAAATACAGTTAATTAAAGATGACATTTTTCATGAAAAGAAATGGTAGTCTTTGTATTCAAGGACAAAGCATCTTCAAAGAGTATAGATTTCATATTAAATGTCATAAGAGTAACTGTCTGTGTTTGCAAACATGTGCTTGCACTTCATTTAGTTCTCAAATGGTTAAGAAGTAGAAGGCAGAGCTAGAGATAGGTCTGACCATCAAGTACCACAAACAAATAGTCATAATTCCTAGTTTTTGAGTAGCTATTTGAAAGAGGCGACAGTAAGGGTAAGTGTCATAGAAGTGTGGCACTTTATAGCCAATACATAAATCTTAAATAAAGTGATACAAACATATTACATTATCGCCTCCAGTTATTACATTTTTTATGATTTTTTAAATCCAGTTATTTTAACTTTTTATATTATGTGCAAAAAATTATTACATTATTGGTTAAAACTTATATTACATGATGGGGAAGTTATCAACTTTTATTACATTAAGAATGGAAATATGTTATTAGCAGTTATTACACCAACGGTAGTTATTACATTATTGGCTGCTACAATAACACTACGTTGTTGTGGAATTGTTTTGAGTCATCTTCCCTCTCTTCATTCTTCAAAGGACATCTACGTGAAAAGTACAAGAGTAGTGTAGCTCCATTAAGGAGTTGGGCAGTGTGTAATGTGTGTGTGTGTGTGTGTGGGGTGAGTATGTAAATGAGCATGTGTAATTGAGCGAGTGCAGAGAGCGAGTGGCAGAAAAGTGACAGTGAATGTGAGTGGTGCAGAGGAAAGCTTCAGCAGTAAGTTGTCAATGTGGCATTAAATGTACAGTACAGGCTACAGTGTGTCAGTTAGTAAATGCTGCAGCTCCTCAAGACCAAGAAAAGACCTGTCTGTTGAAGGGGGTTAGCCCCGAAGTTAGCAACAACGCGTTAGCCAAACCTGACCAGGCTCATTTAAGGTGGACTGACTTTTAAGGTGGACCAGCAATTCAGCTGCTCTTTAACAGAGAGCAGAGAAATGTCTGGCTGATGTTTGACCATGGGGGTAGCACCACCCCCATAGCCCCAAAGCTGTCAACCTAGGGGACTAGGTTACACTGACTTACTTTGTGTCTGAGGGTCCAGGTTCATCACTATTGTCTAGAGGATGACCTTCAGACCAGTCATTCTTCATAGATGTGTCCTCTTCTTCTTCCACACAATCACTCATCTTGTGGACTTCAGTCTGAGATGTAAACTAGAAACAAAGGAGACACATGCATAGTAAATGATAATGAAGACATAATTGTCACTACATCAAGGAGATGAGAAACCTAAATAATACAATTCTAAAAGTATAATTTGATAACAAAGACTGAACCTCTGGTTAATTTTGTGTCCACTACTTCTCCCATTTTATGTGATTTATTAATTATCTACAATATTTTAAGCCACCCAGCCTCAAAGACACATTTTGGCTCACAAGACAAAATTCAAGGTAAGCAACATTTCTTTACATTGGTACCTTCATGTTTAGTCTTTTCATGAACACATCATACTCTCTCTCTCTTTGACTCTCTCTCAGTGCATTTTAGTCTTGTGTCGTTTTTAAATGTGCTCTATAAATAAATGTGACTTGACTTGTATACTTTATACTAGTAATCTAACCATTTTTATGAACATGCAGAAAGAGGAATGGAAATCTTGTTATTTGATTTTAGACTTTTACAACAGCAAAATTTAACACATCACACAGCATGCCCTCACACACTGTTTACAGTCTGTCATTACTCTGACCAAACACTCAGTGAATCTTTTAAATGTCTGAACAGTGGAGGCAAAATAACACTTCTGCATAATATAGAGTTTATATGCAAGTTGTCTTGGCAACATGTCTTATAGGTCACACAATATTAAGCTATTTAATATGCTATTAATGAATTTATTTATTTGGCAATTGGCATTTTTCCCACTGGACATTGTGGCCATTGATATTTTCATCTGCCGAACAACTACACAATACCAGCAAAAAGCCGGCATATACCAGCTAACATAAACCCTGCTGCAGACAGAGAAAGCGCAGCTCTGAGCAGCTGGATGAAAGGGGACATCATTACATGGAACGAAACATCATTGTATCTAAAATAATAGATTCCAAAGTCTGAAACTAAAACAAAGTAGCCTGTAGATGTCTCAATAAGTCAGTTTCCACCACTGAATATTTGATTGTTAAATTCAGACACAATCATGCTGTGAGGAAGATTCTGCTGTCTTTCTGTCTCTCACTGCACTCTGACTGCTCTGACACACGATGTGCTGGATTTATAACGTGAGACAAAACCAGAGTGGAATGTTGCAGAACAATTAATTTATGTCAATTATCTTGTTTACATAATCGTTGGAAGCCAAAATCGTAATTGAAAATAAAATTTGATTAATCGAGCAGCCCTATGTGGCTTTCCTAATTCATCTTTAACCTGAAGTGTTCTTTAATGAAATCTGATCAAAGAACAGCAGCTCTGAACTCTGGGATGAAGAATCTGGAACAAGAGTCAAATATTAACAAAAGTATAAATCCTCATCAGTTGCATCATGAAGTCTGGTGTGTGTGCCTTCCAACAAGGATAAAAAGTGCTGAGATGGCATTTATGTAGTCTGTGGTATCTCTGTGATATGAAACAGGACAAATAAGTTGTTTGCGGATAAAGACAAAATTCTAACCATAGCATCCCTACAGCTGGCTAGGGGGCTACAGCCTGACTATGGGAGAATGAGAAAATTGCTGTTCAAATCCATTCACTATAAGCCTGTTTTACCAATGTTTTGTGATTATTATTTTTTTAAGGCACACTATGTTTTTATAAATAAATCTTGTAATGATAATAATCTAAAATTGTGTGAAAATGAATAATTTTTAGTCAAATCATATCAAATTTTCTTAGGGGAGGAACCCCACACCCTCTGACCAAAACCCCTGCGGGTCTTTGACCTGGTGTTTTTATTTGACTGCTGCAGGCAGTCTGTGTTGGTTATATTGAAGCGGTACACACTGAAATCAGAGTCAAAACCCTCCTGTCTTTCCAGTAAATAGTGTTCTTAAGTGAGACATCTTCCATCATCTTACTCACCTATGGAGGCTTTTCTTTCCCTTTTCTGCTTCTCCGCCTTCCCATACATCCACAGCTTAACATTAAATATCTTAGAAGTAACTCAGAAAAAACTTAATAGCTTCTTCCTACCGAGGAAATGTTTTACTCCCGGTGAATCCTTCCGCTCTTCCAGTCGCCTCCAAGTGTGGGGTCCAGGTCCACGTATGTCTGGTCGCGCCAAAATATGGCGGAAACAGTTTGACTTTTTTCCCCACCCGCATTCGACGAACACCCGCCCTACTCTGCCTCTGATTGGCTAGTTTTCGTTGCCTTCGTTGGTTAGATTAGTTAGATTCAGGCATGTGACGTGATAATCGGAGTCAGAGCCAATCGCAGGCAGAGTAGAGGCGGGTCTTCACGGAATATGGGTGAGGAAAACAATAACATCGAAAAACAATTCCCGTAATTTGTGAATCTGCCCGGTGTATGCAGACGGTCACAGGGGTGGCCGGGAAGGCTCAGTTCCCTTGTTTGATCGCCCTCGCTTGACCCTTTCCGCCTTCATGATTGCTTTTCAAAGCGCTTATTCCTGCTCTGAGGAGCGAGGATACACAGCCGTCCTTAAGTCTTTCACGCTTATTGGATATCAGTTATTGAGTGTTGATCATACTGAGTGAAGACAGATTACAGATTAAACTCAAGTGTATCACTCCCAAATTTTATATTTTATTTGTTTTCTGATGCACCATCTAGTTAAATGTGTTAATTTTCGGTCTGATCAACAAAAGGACCATAAAGAGCTTTTTTCATTTAGTAGACAGTTCCCCTATGACTTATATAATTTCAAATTTCCCTGAAACATTAAGCCAAATAAATAATTTCCAGTGTTCAAAAGACACCTTCATCAATACTGGATTATTAAATAATAAATTCAGAATCAGAATATCAATAAATGCCGACACAAATAATGAATAAATAATATAAATCAACTCTAAGATTTTACCATTCACACTAATTACTGTCACTTTTAGTCTTGTAGAAAAGAATTAGCAGCCTTCAAGGCGTATATCCTCTGTATACTATATCGCCTCTGTGCATATATCCGTTCCTGCAGTACTATCTTCTGAAACCTCAGACAGTGTCGTAGTGCTCGAGCCCAGGACTTGGACTCGAATCCGACTCGAGTCCTGATTTTCAGCACTCGCGACTCAACTCGGACTTGAGCACTGATGACTCGGACTTGAGCATTGACTGCATTCAGACTTGGAAGTTGAAGACAAGGACACAAACTTGTTAATTGATAAAGTAGTAATATATATCCAATTTTTTCCGGTCAAATTTTCTGCACATAGCCACACTATGGTTCACGTCACGCACACAGCAGCAGCTGCAGCACAGACAGTGTAGCCACACACATACACAACATGCACGTTGCACACAGTGCACAGAAAGCCACAGCCGAAGTCGCGCACACAGTGCACAGACACTGCAGCCACACACACATAGATGTTGTTAGTATGGAAGTTATTCACCATAAGTGAAGAGGACACAAAGCTCACTAATTTGCAAAACCTTTAAGTCCAAAAAAAAAACAAAACAAAAAAAAAAAAAACACTTATTTAATTCTTATAAAGAAAATCAGAATCACCAAAAAAAGGAATCGGTAGGTCAGACTTTTAAAAAATTGGAAATCAGAATCAGCCAAGCGAAATTGCAATCAGTGCATCATTAATATTAATATGAAAAATGACAGCTGTGTCATTTTTGTTTAATGGAAACCTTTTTATTTGTATGTCAGTTCTTCAACTGTGCCAGAGTGGAGCACTGGAGCCCATCTTGGAACTCGATTCAGACTCAACCTTGATAGTCGAGTCCCCATTACTCAGGTAATGGGGACTCAACTAAGACTTAGTGACTCGACTACAACACAGCTCAGAGAGAACATCCAAGATAGCATGCTGACTTTCAAGAAAAACCCCTAGTAACACTGAAGTGACCAATCCATTGTATTTGCTTCAGGCTTATCAGAGCAGGTGCATTTTCGTGATGATTAAGGAAAGAGTGACGCGAACCTGAAACCACAAAAAAAGGTTTTTGACACATGGCTCAGCTTGCATCATGTGCACCACTGCCAGATCAATATTTACAGTCTCAATGTTGCATCTGTCTCATGTACAATCACACTTTAAAACAAAACCATGCTGTGTCAGCATTTTAATATTTGTTTTCGATTTAAAGCAACACACGGCAGGCATAAAGGCAGATAGCATAATAGCACTGGTTATTTTTAATCTGGTTTGGACCTAGCAGGTGGGCCACAGTTTAACTACAGTTTTCACCTTCTCTGCCCACACGGAAGAAGCTTGGCAGTGGCAGGATGCATGCTTGTGGAATCCCCCGTCCATCTCCATTTCACTTTTCTAATTAGTCGGTTGTCATTTTGTAATTATAACATCTTTATAATTTGTGGCACCAATAATCAACAGGGGAAGTAAGAGTGTGCATCTTGCTTTACAGAGTAGTCTAGCCATGACTGAACGTGATACCCACTCAGGTTAAATGCATGAGGATCCTGGCTAAATACCCACATTGGCCATCATTTCAGCACAGACTGTGACACTGTGATTGTGTTTAAACTGTGGTGTGAGTCAGCAGAGTCTCCTTGTTCTGGCCGTGGAGCCTTGCTGTTGTTGCGTGGTGGTGGAGGAGTCTTTGTACCTTGGCCAGAGCTGGAGAGCTCCGGTATATTCTCCGGCTTAAACAAACAACAGGAATAAGAGCTGGTACTAGCAGTTGAGCCAGGGGCAACCAGTATCACAATATCACTCCACCACAGCAGCCAGGGTTCTATGGCAGGGACGCACTGTATTGGTTGGGTGGGAAGCCAATGAGGGATCAGGACCTTTTCTTTGTTCTGGTGTCTCCATCCCTCCTCATGTCATACCTCACGTCTGTCTACACCCTACACAAGACAACAGATACAGTATAATGGATAATAAAAAGGATAAACTAAAGTTTTACAAAAAATTGTCATTCAAGACAACATGTAACACAACACATTTGAATTACTTATTATATGTACAGTATCTTATTTCATAGCTGTGTTTTATTTTTATTATTGTTTAAGAAGGAATAGACCTGTCGGATGTTTCTAAAAGAAATTTGCTGACAGAAGCTCAGATGGAAAGTGATATACTTGGATATGGAGAATGTTAATAAACAGTATCAGGGTGCAATTTGCTGGGAGGGATGGTTGGGAGTTCCCCCTTCTGATCTATGTATCCCTGAATTATACTGCTTTACCCACAGACTGCTATGTGTCTGGATGAGGAAAAGACAAGCCATGAACTTGACATCACATCACTGAGAGGGAAAATATTGTGCTACTTGATTAGGGATGGGAATTAATAAGATTTTATTGATACCAATGCCATTATCAATTTTGCTTATTGATCCGATTTATTGATTCTCTTATCGATTCCTGGTCAATTTCTTGTGTGGAAAAAAAGTACACAGGTTTTCAGTGTCAACGCAACTGTTTTATTATCTCCACTGTTTGAATATATCAAACATAAATGGAAGGTAAGATAAATGGTCCACAGCCAAAAGTTAACTACATTAATAAATTAATGAATTAACCTGAAAGCATCTTACAGTCTCCTGCCCATATAAGAATAAAGTGAGGAGGAGGCAGAGTGCTGATCTGTGTTGTTATTAACGTATCTCCAGTAGTGAAAAGCAGCCTCTCTGCTGCACTGTTAGCTCTGGGGAGAGTCATCATTGCACAACACGCTGAGCAGGTGCAAGGTTTTTGAGGTGAAACAGACTGAGCACCAAGTTATTTTCTTTACTTCAGAGTTGGTTTAGGTTATTTAATGCTGCAGTGTGTGTTGATCAGCCGGTCTTGTTTGTTACTGCTGATCGCTGCTCTGCTCTGCTAATGTTAGTCTCTGGGTGACAGAAAGTTCACAATATACTTCACATTCCTCTTGCAAAGGTAATTGTTTAGTCATTAAATCAAAACATGTTTGCAACTGCTGCCATTGTGAAGATGAATTACAAGATAGCTGAAGATAACTTAAGCATGTGCGCACTGTAGACAGTCCAGAGGCTGCACTTTTCTTGCAATTGAGTTCCGCCTTTTTCATTCCATCAACATTATATGCTTGGGCATCAATAGGAGAGACTGATAAGCTTGGAGGCATATGATTCCGATGGATCAGACAATTTGGAACAAGTTCTCAACTGGAATCGGTTCTCGATTCCCATCCCTATACTTGATGAATTAAATACATATTTTAAGTGGATTAAAATATTCCTGTAAATGCAGTGGTCAAGTTTAAGTTTCATAATTGTTTTATTTAAAGGTGATTCTTATTTTATAAATGTTACTGTAACAGCTGCAAGAAATAGCCTAATATGCTTCATAGTCCATATAGGCTCTCTGTGGTTCTGATTATTTTCATGAATAAAAACATTTCAAAAACACCCACTACCCCTCTTTTTTTTACAAATCACACCCTGTAGATAACTGTAGCTAATGTTTAAAGTAAAACTTTTTTTTTTAAAAATCCCACTCTCTACTGACCTCAGAGTCTCCAGTCTACAATGTGGACTTTCCTTAAGATCACACAGTAGCTTCATTCTTGAAATCTGCAGCTTGTTGTTACTCAGATCCAGCTCTCTCAGATGGGAAGGGTTGGATTTCAGAGCTGAGGCCAAAGAAGCACAGCTGATCTCTGACAATCTGCACCAACTCAATCTGAAAATAATTACAACAGTACATGAGAGGACACATATTCTGCACATTTCAATGTGTATATTTTTATTCTGGGGCTCTACTGGAATATCTTCGCATGATTTCCAGTTAAAAACTATTTATTTGTCTTATACTTGCCCTTTATGCAGTCCCTCAGTTCAGGCTCAGTCTAAAACAGGCTGTTTTAAACACCTTAGCAACAAAGGCTACAGGAAAGAATGGACATTTATGGGCACACATGACGATCTAATTGGTTCATGAGGGGGAAGTAGAGGTAACATTGCAAACAAAGTGTTGAGGGCAGCTGAAACCTGGGCTTTATCTTACAGGGAGCATTTTACAGATATTCACATCACGTTTTGGAACTTGAGGTGAACCAAGTTTAACATCTAATATAACAGTATAAAAAATAACATCACAAAAAGCTTGATATATCCCTTTTAAAATGAATAATAATCCGATTAGATCATTTCAAGTTTTAGGTTAAATACTCAGCTGATGTCTGACAACCTGCACCACAGTCAGAGACACTGTCAGGATAAAATGTCTGTGGTATACAACTGCATGAATGTGATTGGATGTTACTGGCCATAAGATGAGTGTGTGGCCATACATTTACTGTATATGCTGTCTGATGTAAACACGCTCAGGTTAGGCTTTTGTTAAAGATCTGGTAACACAACCTTTGACTCATTTTTACAAATACTGAGTCTATTTTAAACATATCTGATATTTTATACACAAAAAGTTGTAGATTTCTCTAAATCCATCTTTCCTTACAGCCCAGATTCCCATCTGTCCTCCAGCAGGTGGTTTCAGAGGCTATTTACATGAAATCTGCATTATTAATGAGCACCTACTCCAATTGTCTGGAGGTGTTGCTCCCACCTTCACCCCCAGCCAATCAGAACACGACCTAATGAATAATGTAAGTTCCCGTACCCCGCATCTCAACATGGGATAATGGATGCTGCTGGATGCGTAAAACAGTATATAGCAGACTACAAACCAGAGTCTGATCATGGATGGGAAGGGAGGAACTTGCTGTTGCACAATTGAGATTTCAAAATGGTAAGATCATGTCAAAGTTTCCTCACAAGGTAGCCAGAGGTCACTAGCTTAGTTTTAGCACACTTAGGGGCAAATTCACAAAAGGATTGCTCAGCTTTTGTGGCCACTAAACTTGCGCAAATGAGACAAAAAGAAACTGTAATTCAAACAGCACCCACAAAGGGCTTATCTCTGACTTTCAGCTACTTAATAAAAATGTCCCGACAGCTCTGGTGGAGATCAGGTTTCTTCTGTAAAGGAATAGCAAGTCAGATTCTGACTGATCTGGTGTTTGTTAAGGTACTGCTGCTGTGCTGCTCTGCTGCATGCATAAATGCACACAACCTCTTTCTCATTTGGAGACGTTTCAGCTGCTGTGTGATGCTACAGCCAGCTGTGACACACAGCCTGCTGTAGGCAACAAACAGAATATCAATACTGATGTTTCTGCAAAATTCTGAATACATTCAGTGATACCTGAACAACGCTATTGTGAGATTCAGACATTACACATTTTAGACCTTTCTGAGTCTGAGTAATAGCTGTATTTTGACATGTGACATTTCAGTTATGTTATAGATGCTGAATACTAGAGAAGTAAAAGAAGCTAGTTGGTTTGTGATTGTGGAAAGCTCTGTGTGTGCACACCTATGCTTAAAGATACACAATTTGAGGCTTTTGTGCTCTCTGCAGTTTTCATTATGGACCACTCTGTGCTGAAATGTGGAGAAAAGCCTGAAACACCGGAAACCACTCAAACAGACACAAAACAAGGGCAAATTGCATTCAGCTGAAAAACTTAATGGGCGTGTTTGTGCCGTCATATCATTAGCATATTATCTTTTGTGAATCGGACCTTGAGACGGGGCAGTTAGCAGTTGCAGATGATGCAAAATTCATTGTGCTATCAGTAGCCACAATCCATTCTTTGTGAATTTATCCCTTAGTGTCCTGCTTTGCTCACCATCCAACTGAAACTGAACAACAAAAGTTACATACACTCAGCAGCAGCGCTGGGCAGTGGCAGCAGTGGCCTCGTGTAAAAGCTTCCTGCATATTTGATTTGTTCTGCTCAGAGTGACAGTGATAAATTGCCTCAGCACCGCTCACTCTGCAGCCACGAATTTCAACATTTCAAATAAGTTAAAAAGACAGGAGATAAAAATGAGTAATTTTACAGCACATGAGGCCCCACCATCACCCTAATCCATCTCAAAGCGCTTTTTCTTGTTTTTCACAGTACCAGCTCTTTAACAGTTTATTTGTGTAACAACCTGTCTCAAGCATAAAATCCCTTTTTGGTAATGCTTAATTTTTTTACCACTCAAAACGATGTAGTAAAAGTAGTTCGTAAACACGCATTAGTGAAAATGGTGTCTGACCTCAGAGTCTCCAGTCTACAGTGTGGAATCTCCAAAAATTCACACAACAGCTTCACTCCTGAATCCTGCAGCTTGTTGAGGCTCAGCTCCAGCTCTCGCAGGTGGGAAGGGTTGAACTGCAGAGCTGAGGCTAGAGAAGAACAGCCTTCATGTGTGACCAGACAACGTGACAGCCTAGAGAAAGAAGATTTTGACAAATCACTGTTGACATTTAAATAGAGCTCCATAGGGAGGAAAAAAGACATCCTCTACCTCAGAGTCTCCAGTCTACAGTTTGGACTCTCCAGTACATCAGACAGCAGCTTCACTCCTGAATTCTGCAGCTTGTTATTACCCAGGTCCAACTCTCTCAGATGGGAGGGGTTGGACTTCAGAGCTGAGGCCAGAGAAGCACAGCTGATCTCTGACAACCTGCAGCAACTCAATCTGACAAAGAACACAATGTGTGCATTAAAATCAATTCATAATCTGGTTGGATCATTTTAGGTTTTAAATGTGAAATTTAAGACTGCTATAAGCTGAGACTTATGAAAAGGATGTCTTGATCATTTTATAACTGTGGATTAGCATGTCAGTCTCAAACTGACAGACTTCATAAATGTCATAAAAGGTAAAGGTACTTTATTTGTCACATACAATTGTACAGTGAAATTCAATCTCTGCATTTAACCCATCCTAAGTACTAGGAGTATAAGGCAGCTGCCATGTGGCGCCCAGGGACCAACTCCAGTTCTATGCCAGTGCCTTTGGTCAGTGGAGAGCATGTAATCTCCACACAGAAAGGCCCTGCCCCAGCCAGGAATTGAACCCAGGCCCTTCTTGCTGTGAGGCAACAGTGCTATCCACTGAACCACTGTGATGCCCATAATAATATTAATGTGAAAGTCATAACAATAAATCAGGTAATAACATTCTGTCTGACCTCAGAGTCTCCAGTCCACAGTGTGGAGTCTCCAGAAAATGACAAAGCAGCTTCACTCCTGAATCCTGCAAGTTGTTATTGTTCAGATCCAGCACTCTCAGATGGGAGGGGTTGGACTTCAGAGCTGAGGCCAGAGAAGCACAGCTGACCTCCGCCAAGCCACAGCACCTCAATCTGAATTTGAACAAAGTATGAGATTATAAAACACCACAATCCTGCATGGAAACCTGGTTGAAATTATCCATCATGACATGCAGTAATCAGAAGTTTATTGGTTAGATATGGTGTATAATATTCCAAAACGATATAGTCAACTCCAAAAATTGTGGCCAGTAGGTTGACAACTTCATAAAAATATGACACAATAAATAATATGAATAATTATATGAAATACCAAAGGCTTGATCTTGTTATTATTGGTTGTTCCTTGTTTAATGCATGTTTTAAATTGTTACCACGGCATTTACACTGTACAATTTAATCACAACCAAGAAGATTTTGACAAACCACTGTTGATGTTTAAATAGAGTTCCATAGGTTCCATTTTCCAAAAAAAAAAAAAAAAGATCCTCTACCTCAGAGTCTCCAGTCGGGAATCTGAACTTGCAAATTCCGGAAACAGCAGCTTCACTCCTGAATCCTGAAGGTAGTTGTCACTCAAATCCAGCTCTCTCAGATAGGAGGGGTTGGACTTCAGAGCCATGGCAAGAAAAATACAGGAGCTCTCTGACAGTTCACATCGATCAAGCCTGTGATTGGAAGATGAACAGTAAAACGAGAATTTTATAAATAAACTTGCCTAAACACCATTTCCAGTTACAGCAATTTACAGACCGTTACAAATTTTAAGTAATTCATCATGAAAGACATTGACACCTCAGAGTCTGTAGTCTACAATATGGACTCTTAAGTCCTGCAGACAGCATCTTCACCCCTGAATGCTGCAGATAATTTCCACTCAATTCCAGCTCTCTCAGATGGGAGGGGTTGGACTTCAGAGCTGAGGCCAAGAGTTCACAGTGAGTCACAGAGAGTCCAGAGTCAGAAAGCCTGTAGTAACAAATACATGAAAAATCTAGTGACTAATAAAGTAGAGCAGAGACTGAGCAAAGAAACTGCTATTTAAAAAGGATCCACATATTTCATAACTGTCAAATCAATAATGCAATACTTAAATTGTAATGTAATGTAAATATTCACTTTGGATTCATGTCATAAACAATGTACTCCAGTGCTGAAGTTATACAGCAGAGGAAAGTATCAAACCATCTAAAGACACTTCTCAAACCACTTCTGTAGTATAATTCATGTACATACTAATCATTGGGCTTGGGGAGGGTATCCAGTCATTGCTGTCAAAAGTATAATTTAAGTAAAGTATAATTTTTGGGACTTTGTCTAGTGTAACGCAAGTCAAAGTCATGTGACCTGAGTACACACCTCTTCTGAGAGGATTAGTTCTCTCCTTGCTGCTTTTTGGATGGTCTGGCAGTTCCCTTAAAAATATCAGAACAAATCTAAGAAAATCTAGCTGTAAATACATTTCTTGTCCAGCTGTCAAAAACAACATTCAAGAAATATCTTCATTTTAACATTTTTGACCATCATGTGAAGTTGATATATTGCCTAGTTTCTGTAGCATGTCTTGACTTTTCCTGCCTGTTCTACCTGTGAACCTGCTATCTGCTGGTTTGTGATACCTTGTCTCATTGTTGATCCTTCTATTTGTCTGATCAAACCTCCTTGCCTTTTTCTAACTGTTAGACTGGTTATCTTTAAAGTCATGTCTTGGTGATTACATTTAGATTGTGTTCCCTGAATCTTGCTGCTAGAAACTGTGATAGAGTGACAGTAGCTCTACAATGATTTATAATGATGTTACAATCTGTGCTCACCGAGCCTTTCTGCAGTTCCTCACAGCTGAGATCAGTCTCTGTCGTCCCTCCACTGATGTTCTGTACACCTTTAGGTCCAACTCATCCAGAACCTCCTCTGACATCTGCAGCATGTAGGCCAGAGCTGAGCAGTGGATATCAGAGAGTTCCTTCTCTGATCTGTTCTCTGACTTCAGGAACTCTTGGATCTCCTGATGTACTGAGCGGTCGTTCATCTCTATTACACAGTGGAAGATGTTGATGCTTCTGTCTGGAGAGATTCTGTGCGTATTCATCTCCTTCAGCTTGTTGATGGCTCTCTGAATGATTTTGGGACTGTTCTCTGTTTGACCCAGCAAGTCTCTTAAGAGCCTCTGGTTGGACTCCAGAGAGAGGCCATGAATGAAGCGAACAAACAGGTCAAGGTGACCATTTTTACTTCTGAGAGATTTCTCCATTGCTCCCATCAGGAAGACATCCAGAGATGTGTAATGATTAATGTCCCTGTCAGCATCATCATCATCATCATCATCTTCTTCTTCCTCCTCCTCTTCTTCTTCATCATCCATATCTTCCAGGAAGTCCGCTAGTGCCTCTGTCTTCCTGTTGGTGTAACAGTGGTACATGTAGACTGCAGCCAGAAACTCCTGAACGCTCAGATGAACAAAGCTGTAGACTGTTTTCTGGAAGATCACACTCTCTCTTTTGAAGATCTCTGTACAAAATCCTGATAACACTGAGGCCTTTGTGACATCAAGACCACAGCGCTCCAGGTCTTCTTGGTAGAACATGATGTTCCCTTTCTCCAGATGTTCAAACGCCAGCTTCCCCAGCTTAAGAAGAACATCCCTGTCAGCCTCCGTCAGCTCCTGTGGACTCTCATGTGCCTCATCATACTTGTGCTTCTTCCTCTTTGTCTGAACCAGAAGGAAGTGTGAGTACAGGTCAGTCAGGGTCTTGGGAAGCTCTCCTCCCTGGTCTGTAGTCAACATATGCTTCAGAACTGTAGCAATGATCCAGCAGAAGACTGGGATGTGACACATGATGTGGAGGCTCCTGGATGTCTTGATGTGTGAGATGATTCTCCTGGACAGCTCTTCATCACTGAATCTCCTCCTGAAGTACTCCTCCTTCTGGGCATCAGTGAAGCCTCGAACCTCTGTTACCCTGTCAACACATGTAGGAGGGATCTGATTGGCTGCCGCAGGTCGGGAAGTTATCCAGATGAGAGCCAAGGGAAGCAGATTCCCCTTGAAAAGGTTTGTCAATAGCATGTTGACTGATGACGTCTGTGTGACACTAGACACAATCATCCTGTTCGTGAAATCGAGTGAGAGTCTGCTTTCATCCAGGCCATCAAAAATGAACAAAACTTTATAGACAGCAAGCTTCTCTGCTGTGACCTTCTGCAATGTTGGATGGAAATCATGGATTAGCATGAGAAGACTGTACTGCTCATCTTTGATCAAGTTCAGCTCCCTGAATGAAAGCAGAATCACCAGACTGACATCTTGGTTTTCCAAGCCCTCTGCCCAGTCCAGAGTGAACTTCTGCACTGAGAAAGTTTTTCCAATGCCAGCAACACCGTTCGTCAGAACAACTCTGATGTGTTTCTGTTGGTCAGGTAAGACTTTAAAGATGTTGTGGCACTTGATTGGAGTGTCTTGGAGGATCTTCATCTTGGAAGCTGTCTCAAGCTGCCTCACTTCATGTTGGGTATTAACCTCTTCACTCTGTCCCTCTGTGATGTAGAGCTCAGTGTAGATCCTGTTGAGGAGGGTTTCACTTACTGCTTCATCAGTTCCTTGAGTCACATGTTGACATCTCCTCCTCAGACTGATCTTATGTTCATTTAAAACCTTCTGCAGACTGTCATCCACTGACACAGAAGAAAGAATAATCAAAGTTTAAACAGAAACGTACCTTTTACACATTAATACAAGCATGAAAACAATCAATAAGGAAAAGAAATCATAATGAAGAAAGGTTTAGATTGCTTGAGACATTTTATATGGTCATGCAGCATGGGTAAGAAATCTGTTGCTTAAAATTCCTGTAATTAACAGACAAATCTACAGTCTTACTTTGTACAGTGCTGCTCTGGCTGTCTGTCTGCAGTCCAGGTGTTGTTCTGGATCTTTCTGCACACTTGGGACAGGAGGAGTCTCCTGATGAAGCAGACTGGTGCCAGTATGAGGTGGTGCACTGTCTGCACAACCAGTGTCCACAGCTGGTAGAGACTGGATCCTTCAGGGTGTCCTGACACAATGAACAGCAGGACAGCTGCTCCTCCACAGAAATACCCCTCCCATTCCTCTCTCTGTGAAGACAAAAACATTCAATTTAAACTAAATTAATCACATGGTTTTCTTAAACGTCTCCTGTGACTCCAATCTTGATTTATATACACTGGCTCCCCATTAAATTCACAATTTAGTTCAAGAATTTTGTTATCAGCCCTTTGTCAGCAGCAGGTATCTGAGGTCCAGTCAAGGTTTATCAGTTGTTCCTTGATCAAAGCTTAAAACAAAAGGAGACAGAATTTGAAGTTGTAGCTCCTAAAGTTTGGAACTCTCTGTGGACACCTTAAAAAGAATTTCCGGACCCACCTGTGTAGACCTGCCTTTATCTATTTATATTAATTGTTTCTGTTTCATGTCTATTGCTTTTGTCTTTTACTAAATCGCCAGCTACTTGTCTTTACCTGCCAATAAGTATCCTCACCAAAAGGTATACTGTACACAAGGTTCATGCTTACCCTACCTGGTTCAAACACCCACTGTGCAGCATTCCCAACCAACCAGTATCAGTCTCTACTGTGAGAAGCACAGTCTTTCACTGGCTTCCCACACTCCAACACACCAGTCGACCAAGCCTGAGGTACTGCTATTGGTGTAGGTACTACCACCCACCAATGCCTTTACCCTACAGCTCCGTGATTGCAGAGTAGTGCTTTATGATTTCCCAGGAGGAAAGATGAATGAACACTTTTGTGGATAAAATGCTGGTTTCAGAACATTTGGACTTCTTAGCTGGAGTACCAACAGCTGTTAGGATTTGAGCTGCTTGGTTAGCTGCCTGTTTCTCAGCTGCAACATTCTGGAAAGGTCACCTTTTTGGGGATATTGCCTATACGCTATACTGACAGTAATAATGTAGCATACAGAATCCACTAGGAACTAAAAATAATAAAGAACTTCCAGTAGGAAGGTGATGTGACAGACATTGTGGATGCTGATTTGAGTCAGAGTCGGTTATGCTTTCCACATCCATGTGCCTGGGAGGATCTGCAAGGGTTGCATGACATCAATTTTGTCATTTTCCCATGTCAGTAAGGGTTGGCAAGACATGTGATCAGGATGCCTCCTGGATGCTTCCCTGGTATTTCAAGCATGTCCAGCTAGGATGAAACCACAGGGCAGAGCCAGAACACACTGGAGGGATTAATTATATATTATCACCTTGGAATCTCTTGGAATCCCTTAGGAGGAGCTGGGAGATTAAATTTTGGCAATTTCAGCACTTCTTCTAGTCTTGGTGTTACTAATTTATTTAAGCAGAAACTCTGGGATAAAACATTGTGACCTAAAGCCATCACAGAATCTACTGTAAGAGTTATTTTCATGTGTATATACACCCTTACAACATGGAACGTGGAAAACTGATTCCAAGATATTATAAACACAATGGAGGCAAAATACAAACAGAGCCATCAGTTCAGCACTGACAAGTTAACTCTAAAGATGTGCAGAGATTTTGAAAACCAGGTGAAGCATTCCCTCATGATAGTATCACGAGAATGTGATACTGATAGATGTATTATGTATATTGCAGGGGCACCAGATTCATTTCAGAAGTGCAGGAGCCAAAAAGTCTGTGTGTGTGTGTCAAGGCCTTTTCATATTTTCTGCGTTCAACGTCCATGGACAGCTGTGGACTTGCACACGGACCGTGGACACACACACGCACACCGTTCCATTCATACTCTTCGGGGGTCTACAGACACGGGTGCACTCCACATGTTGAAGCATGATAACTTTCCAGAGTTGTGCATATTACAAACCACTGTGCAGCGTTTTTCTTATCAGCTTAAAATGCAATAATCTGTTACTCTAACCGGACTGCTGGATCATATTTCATAGTCTCATTGGCACTTTAAACAACACGCCCACACCAACATAGCCCCTAATTGTTTTACACAGGACTGTTTTTAGCAAGGGCAAATTCTTCAGAAATCAAAAGAAAGAATCTGACGTACAGCCAACTGTGGGTAACAAACAGAACATCAGTAATGATGTTTCTGCAACATCCCAGATTACATTCAGTGAAACCTGAATGACATTAATGTAAGATTCAGACATTAATCTAGCACATTTCAGACCTGCCTGAGTCACATTAATCACTGTAGCCTATTCTGAGGGACTTTTCAGTAGATCACGTTATACATATGAAAAACTTCTAAAGTAGTAAAAGTAGAAGTAAAAGAAGCAAAATACATGGAAGTTGGTTTGTGATTGTGGAGCGCTCTGAGTGTGCGCACCTCTGCTAATTAAAGACATGCAATTTGAGGCTTTTGTGCTCTCTGCAGTGCCTCAAGACACTGTTTCTAAATGATCTCAAACATATGGCATTGTTGCTCCATTGTTAGACTATCATCTTGCTGCTGTCTTTTAAAATGTTTTTTTTCTCTGCCTTTAGTGCATTCATTAGCTATTATTAGCACTTCTGTCATCATGCAGGTCCTGTATGGTGAGTTTTTTTTGTTTTGCTGTTAATTCTCTGGCTGTCATCTTATTTCATGATGTCAGACTCAGAAACAGAAGTGATCGAAGCTGACTTATTTGAATTGGTTTCTACCTCAGTGACAACTCAGCATAGTGCTCAGATTTCTGTTCATCATGGTGAATCAGCTTCAATAACTCTGGAGAATTTAAAAGCTCAGGATATTAATCTGGCTCCATGTCTGGAGCTCTCGTAGCTTCAGGACTTGGCTAATGAAGTGGTATGCTAAAACCCTTCAAGGCTGAAGCAGTGGCAACCCCAAACCCAAAGCCTTGGCACCACGTTCATGGCTGTTGTGTTCACTGTTGCTGTTGACATGAACACAAATGAGATGCACATTTTCTTTACTGCAAGTGTTGCAGTACAGGGGCTTTTGAGGGGATACAGTGATTCACAACTTAAAAAGAACATGGGTATAATGTTATATAATATACCCTACTTCCAGTGTCAGTGGTATATTGTATGGCTTGATTAATTCTGATTTGCAAATATTTACTGTGATTTTATATTGTTCTTAGATTTTCTTATTTTCAAATAATACTGATCTAGATTTATATAATGTAGGTTCAGGTTTTGCTGCAATGTAGTAGCAGTTACTAAACAGATATTGACAGTTTTGCATCAAGAATACAATACTTTGTGCAGTATTTTTTCTCTTCTTGCTCACTCAGTCATCTTCCATGAGGTTATTTTGCAGCAGAACCAGTCTCTTACTTTGTGTCTGAGGGTCCAGGTTCATTACTGAAGAATGGAGGTGAATCTTTGGACCAGTCACTCTTCATAGACAGACAGCTGGATACTGGAGACTCTGCCCTCTGGTACTGACCTCTGGAAACAAAAACATAATTTTATTCAGATTATTCTAACAAACAGCATCCTTGCTGTGTCATCAGAGAGCTGCGTTGTGTCACGCAGAGCTAGTCAGTCTGGATGTGGCTTAATGCAACAGATGCAGTTCTGATAAGCCTCTAAGACAACATTCTGTTTGTTGGAAATTAACAAATCATGCACCTTTAAACTGAAATGATTAACAATGGACTTACCACAAAGGTCAACAGGTCAAACACCATTGGGTCAGATTTTACCATTTGGTAAGCTAGGCAACTGTTTGGGGCCACCAATTAAACGGGCCCCAAACAGCTATAGACTTATGTTCTTCATATATGAAACATACAAAATTACATTACTATTATAACTCATTATACCCCCAAAATAACTTTTAAAAAGGCCCCCAAAGTGCTTTAAAAAAAACTTTGTCAATAGACTTCAAACAGAGACATCATGGTTTGCTCATACATATATCACATACTGTATGTGTTTTGGGATTTTTAAAGCTTGAAACATCCGGTATAGAGCAGAGCAGAAACTGACTAATTAGTATCTCTGCACATAGCAGTTTAACAGTCTCTTACTTTGTGTCTGAGGGTCCAGGTTCATTACTGAAGAATGGAGGTGAATCTTTGGACCAGTCACTCTTCATAGACAGACAGCTGGATACTAGAGACTCTGCTCTCTGGCACTGACCCCTGGAAACACGAAGATCATTTTAGATGAACTATACATTGGTTAAAGGCACAAACCATCAAGATTCTGTTAAGCCATTTTAATACCTTGACATCACTGTAAAAACGAACACAATTATGGGGCTCACAGCCTGATACTTGATGGTTAACATTTAACATGAATACTGGGCTTCCATAGAAATGCTCACCCAACTTTTGGCACATTTCACTGTGTGAAAAAAAAGTGAACTGTTGTTAGAGCCCATCACAAGGACACTACTAAACCTTGGTATAAAGAATTAGATATTTGAAGTTGTATCAGTATTTTTTTACTACACTGATGCTACTTTCGGTCTCTTTGTCTGCAATAACAAAATTAATTAAAAGCAATAGAATTGATGTTATTAAATGAAGAACAAGAATCTGTCTCCAATAGGAGGAAAAACAGACTTCAGGCACTCATAGGTGGAGCAGGAATGAAAAAAACTGGGATTAAGTTAAAAAGCCTTTCTTCAACATGGCTACTTACAATTAAAAATCTGACCCGTTTCGACCATAAAGGTCTTCATCAGGCTAAAGGGGTGAACAAACAACAGGCAAACATTTTATAAACTTGGCAGGGGGTGTCACCCAATCCTGATTATTGAGTGAATGCAGGTGTTTGACCGCAAATGAATCACAATGAGAAGCCATGTTTTTCACAAATCTTTTTCCAATATTTTGGGTCTATCATTTTCAGGCTTGTGCACAGAAATGAGATGCTTTTTGTTGAGTTATAAAAACAATCCTCTCACTGTAGAGACAATATATTTTAAAGAAGGTAAAATTTTACCTTCTTTACTTAATCATATTTCATCAGGTAGATTCAGCAGTGTGATTAGTCTCTTACTTTGCGTCTGATGGTCCAGGTTGATTACTGAAGTTCAAACCTTTGGACGAGTCACTCCTCATAGACAGACAGCTGGATACTGGAGACACTGGTCTGTCTTCATCTTCTTCTAAATCATTCATCTTCTAGACTTCAGTAGGTCTGAGACGAAAACCAGCAACACTGAAGACACAGCAGACTTCAGAAAGGGGGAAAGTGGGAACTCGTCTCTTGAAATTTCTGGGAAACAAGTTGAAAGATAGAGTGAGTTTAAATTTCTTCTCACTATTAATTCTGCAAACCCTTAATAGGAAAATTCACAACATCTTACATTTGGCTGATTGGAAATGAAGCATTAGGGTGTTAGAGCAGATAAACACACAGTTGAATCAATTCCTTACACTTTTAATCTTGTGTTTTTGGCAAAATGAAAAGAAGAGTCAACCCTCCAAACTCTGTATAGATGAATCTTGGTTGCAGGTGGAAGAAGCCCAGTCATCATCACTGCGGCGGCACCTCACTTGTAATCGCACATATAGGCCCTAACACTGTAATTTATGTAAAAGGCTCTCACTGTTGGGGTGCTTTTGCCAAGAAATACATGTAGGAGTAATCCAGTAAATGCAGTTACTGTACATGTTGAAAATTTAGTCATCATATGCCCTTAAAATACTGTCTGACTTTTCCACGAAACAGAACTCACTAAATAATTGGACTACAGTGAAATGATTTCAGTGCCAAAGTCATCACAGATAAGATGTTAATATTCTGTCTCCACTGTGTTGCCTATTTTACTTTAATCATGTTTTAATGGGTGATTTGTAATGGGTTTGTAAGAAGTGGGGGTTGTCTGCCAGCTGTCTGTGTGTGTGTGCTCAGGAGTGCCAGGCCATGCTGCCGTGCACTTTGTATTTGCTGTATTCACCAGGGCCACACCTAATTTTCTCTATAGCCACAATGTGATTTCTGGCTACGCTACTGATTTTTATCATGGTTTTATCAGTGTTCAATGTTGTCCTGTCTGTTCTGAACTATGAACTCAACCAGACAGTTTCCAAACATTGTTGTAAAGGTAATAAAGTTAACTCAAAGTCATGCAAATACTGAACTGTTTACGGACCATCTACAGTCCACAGAGAGACTGACAGTAAAATAATAATAATAATCATCATCGTCATTATAATCATAATGTTGGATTAATACTCACACTGGTCTTCTGCCTCTGCTGTGCTTGCTCGCCCTCTAAATGGAGTCTGACGTGTTACTTCCTCATCCTTGACTCAGTGAGCCCCCCTGTGGTTTCATTTGAGATGTACAACATCACATGATACAAGAACAGATGGTCAACTGTTTAAACTGAAACTCTCTACTTTACTCTACTTTTGAGGGACTGAAAACTTTGATATTTTTTGTAAATGTTGCTTCATCTTCACAATTAAAATCTGAAGAAACACTGGAGGTCTCTCTGTCTTCTGACTACAGCCTGTCCACAGTGCAGCATGTAGCCTAAAGAATCACCTGGCAGAGCGGCTCCATCCCTCCACATTTCCTGGAAATCATATGATCTCCTGTGTGTGTGTGTCATTAATTTTAGGATGAACGCTTGGTTTAAAGTTAAGATTAGTTACAAAAAATTGCATTTAATCTTTTGTTTAGCTGTATATGATCACATCTCCTATGTGTCCACCATGAGGGACAAGGGGTCCTGTTTTTGTGACCTCTATGAGCTCTCTGTTAAAAGTGACATCTGGTTATTGAACACAGATACTTTTCTCCTTCATCTTCGAGGTCCAGCAGGGACTCCGAATGAATTGTCTGGTGTGTATGTTGTACTGAACAGAGCAGAATGTTGTTGTTCATGCACACAAAGACGCCTCCAAAACTTGTTTTCCCACACAGACTTTAAAGAATCCTATAAAGACAGGTTAGCATATGCTGAAATGATGTCTGTGAAGGTTAGAGCAGTAATAAGTAGTTTTTCAATGTAAACTGCAGGTGTAATTTACTCTCCAACTGAGAATTTAGAAAATGTCATAATTGAACAAATTTAGATATTAAGTTATAATACATTTTTATAAAATATATTGTCTTAAAGGTTCTATTTGTAACTATCAGAAATTCCCTCTCATTAGTGACATCTGTGACCGTTAAATGAGCTTCAGTTAACATCCAGTTGGCACCCATGCTTGCAGGTGATGTCTTTTTCCTTACTTACAACAGGTTGCAACACGCTGTGGGTGCGGAGCAACACACTGTGGCCGCAGAGCAACAGGCTGTGGCCGGGGAGCAGCAGGCTGTGGCTGCAGAGCAACAGGCTGTGGCCGCAGAGCAACAGGATGTGCATGGTCTTCCTTTAATTCTACATTATTTCCTCTCAATCTGATGCTCTGTTGAATTCATTTAACAACCAATGCCTATCCATCCTTGACCAAATTGCACTGTCTAAAACTAGGAAATAAACCTCCCCTGGTTGAACGATCACAACTGAGCGCTAAAAAGACTGTAGAAAATCTGAACGTCATTGGAAGGTAAACAGGTCTGAAATAGCACATAACACCTTTAAAAACCATATGTTAACTTCATCACTACAAATTCCAAATAATTTCTTGCTTATTTTGTTAGTAAGCTCTAGAGTGTCAGGTCCCAAATCCAGCCTGACCCTTGCATTGTTTCTATTTCCCATGTTAGTTCTGCCTCTTTTTCCTAGTACCCTCCTCCTGCATCTCAGACATCATCCCCACTAAACTGCTCAAGGAGGTATTTTCCACTGTTGGCCCTGTTATTTTGAATTTTTTTAACAATTCTGTGGCTTCCAGTTATTTTTGACATCCGCACTTTCACAGAAACATAATTCCATCCCCCCCACTTTTTCCTGAGGTAGTCATTGATGAAACGAAACTGAGTTTCCCATATATGAAAAAACTATTGGTCAAGTTAGATTAATTGAAGAGCCATCCATCCAATCACAGCCATTCGACCAACCCACCAGGTCAGGGAGGAGTAAACAGTTGAAGTATTTATATATAGTAAAGTTACATTTGTGCATTCAGCAATGGTGCATCTGTTACTTGCTGCGGCTGTGATAACAGATTAGCGAATAACAGATCAGAGGTATGAAACAGCTATTTAACTAGTTAGTAATGTAGATTTTTCTTTTGTAACTTTGTCTTGTTATGTGATGTGTCAGCTCAGCTAACATCATTGAACATAAATGAAATAGACTATCCTAAATGTAAGCCAGGAGGCAAATTTGGTCACTTCTATTGTCGTTTTTAAATAGTCATAGACAAAGGTGAGCATTCATATTTAAGATGTGTGACATCTGTCTGCCTAATGGTAAAGTCCTAACGACCAAATTAATGTTTATTAGCATGCTAATCGCTAATTAGCCACCATGCTAGGTGGACTTTGGCAAGAATATGTACAAGTTCCCTCTGTGTTCAGAATGTAAACTCACATAGTTTATGCTGTTCTAAGTTAAATGTCAAAGGAATATGTTGCTTTAGACGTCATAGTTTTACTCCTTATGTTAGGGAGTAATGCGTGTTTTGCATTTAATATAAGTTACAATGAGCTATAGCTTGCACTGTGTATTAAAGCTAGACCACAGTAATATTACTATCTATTATTGAGCTTAAAAAGGGTTCAGATGGTTGTAGCTGTGACCTGTGAGAGCTAGTTGCTCACTCTTTGCACTCACTAGCCTCAAATCACCTGCTTATGTGATTTTCTCCTGTAAGCTTTGAGGAGGACCTCAGATGAAGAGGGACAGCTTGTTCCCTGTGGCTGTTGGAGAGGAACTGACAGCTGCTGCTATACAACCTCCTGAACAACAATTAAAGACAATTAAAGGTCCCCTTTGGATTCCTACTAAAAGAGACACTTTTTTTAAAAAAAAATTGAAGACAGTTTAGGTTGTACTAGTCCATGGACTCAGAAATGACTCTTTACTGATACTGATTTGTTACCAGGGTCCAATTTGTTTTGCATCTATAACTATCCATTTTATTTTAATGGAAGTGTTAGTTTCCTTTCATTTCATGTCTATAAGGTATGTAAGGAAGTAGGGTAAAGATACTGATGTGATTATCTTAAGCATAATAAAGATAGCAATGCTTCAGTACAGCAATTAATACAAATAACTGGATGTAAGTACTAAACTGCTACCAGACCCTAAATAAATTCTCCTGAGTTGTTACACTCATATGGTCCCAGTATTTTTTTATGGTAAGCTGAAGCAGTGGTTACAACTAGAGCAGTAGAAAAAATTGTTGAAATGCATGGCATTCATTTTGATTTTGCATGTTGAGACTGGAACAGGGCTCGAAGGTGGGGGGTTGCTGTCCTCATGTCCCACCTCTAGAACCCCCACACTTTTAAAATCGCTGCTCTACCCCTGTTACTGCTACTGTTATTATTGCTGCATTTGCTACTTAGAGCTGATCCAGACATATAAATAATCAATATCAACTAAAATAAAGCTGATCAAATGCAGATCTTTTCATCACTGTACTCTGCTGTGTTTAGTCGACTTCAGCCTGCTGCAGTTGCAGTGGTGCTCTCCTTTACAACAGCCTATGGCGCGAGTGAAAATTAGAGAGTATGAATGTCAAATTGACTGTGACTGATGTCCCGGTTAACAAATTACACAGATCCACCAAACCCCAACTCTAAACGCTTTCTTTCAATGAGTAGCAGTGATGGTAATTTTACTGCTACTGCTTCTGTTAATGTTACTGTCTCTCCAATTGTTAAGATAGCCTGACCACGACTTGATGAGACTGATAATAATATATCTGCCTGGCCGATCTACCATGTTGATATGTCCCTTATCTTCTAGGTTGTTGATTAATGTATTTTCAATCAATTAAATTATTAATTGTAATTTACCGATAAAGTTAGTGATAATGCCTCCACTATTACTGCTACTTAAAGTGTTATGACTATTATTAGTGTCACTATTACTATTAGGCTGCACAAGAATGTTTTGCAGGTAGGAACATTTTTATTATGTGCTTTGTCTGGGGGAAATAATAGAATGTGGAAGTCAAGCCAAAGAGATGTGTGGAGGAGTAAACTCTGATCATATCTTAACTCAGAAGTTAAGTTACTGTTTTCTCCTTTTTAGTTTTAAAGGTTTATCAGACTCCTAATCATTGCAGTGCTGTATGGAAGATTCAGAATATCTAAATGAAAACTGATTAAAATTATGTATGTATTAGCTGTGTCATAACGAAAAGAAAATCAATGCTAAAATGACAATTATTTAGCCTTTTCTCTTTAAATTCTTTGAAATCAAATTGCCATTTTCATTTCAAAAAAGCTCCTGTGCACCTCCTCATGAAAACTAATGGCAGTGATGTATTTTGTATTTGCGGGTCTATGCTTCTCTCTGCCGGATAACATTGAAATACATTAAACCTTTTCACTTAGTTTTCTGTTGTGGTTTGATTTTAATGTGGCATAGAAACTCATGTCCCAATGAAAAATAATTTATTGTTTAATTTAACTCATGATAGTCCTTTTAATATGTTTTATTCAATTATGACAATTATTAACACTGTAAATACCTACCTAAAAAAGAAATCCACAATATAATGTTTATAGTATTTTATTTTGTTTTTTGTTTGATATCTTTTGTTTAGGCATGTTGAATCTTCCATAGAACTGCAGTACACGACGTGTGATGTAGAGGGGAGGAGCAGCTCTGAGGGGAGGAAACATGCAGTCAACAGACTCCATTTTACAATCCAAAGAGCAAAAGGAGGAAATCAGGATGTAAAAGGCAAGGTGAGTATTAACACCACAGTACTATTTATGTTCAAAGTCTCAGAGTCTGTTCTGTTCAGAGTCTGAGCTCTGTGGACTGTAGAGGGAAGACGTTTGTTGGAGACATTTTTGTGTTTGATTCAAAGTACATTTTCACAATTTGCCATGCTATTGAGAGACTTAAAATCTTTCTCTTGACTCATGAATTCGAGATTCAAACTCTATTTTGTGCTTCATGTTGGAGTCAAGAAGCACATCTGTGTCAAGGTGACAGCATTTAAAATATATTTCAAGCCAAAGAGAACTTCCTCGTCTATCACAAGGAACCTATGAATGAAGAAAGGGTCATTACGTCATAATACCAACGTTATAATGCTCTGCTTGCTGCCAGACTTTAAATAATCATAATAATAACAATAATAATAATAAATTAGCCCTTAGCTATAAAATAACAAAGGCATACATTTCATGGCTATCAGAAACTATTAACTCGATCATCAGAAAATAATGCATCGTAATTATGAATGAAACAGTCTCTGCTGTGATAAAATCAACACCTGGGCTGTAATCCCATCTGTCTGCTGCCCTGCTGTCCACCTGCTCACTCTATCAAAAACTGTAGATTACGTTAAATAACATTAACAGGCTCAGAGTTTATTTAGTTTGAGTATTATCACAGCTTAACTAATTAACTAACATTAGTCTGTTACTAACCTCAGTCACAGAAGCTCCATTCTGTTATAAATCTAGCATAGAGTGTGACACCATGTGTGTTCATGCACTATACAGTGAAGTAATGACCCTTGCTTTTTTTATAGTTACCTTGTTTTCTCACTACTGGATGTGTTGTACAGACTTGTTTGTCTTGAATCTTGTGTTCTTAGTTTGTAGTCAGGTTACTGGTTTACTTGTGCCAATAGTATTACCGTTACTATTATATCACTGTTAGTGCTACTGGTATTAATGCTACTGTTAGTGGTACTAGTATCACTGCAACTGTTGCTATTACTGCCAGTATTATTCTTACTGCTACTGTTAATATAACTACACAACTGGGGCTGGACAAAACGGTACTACAGTGTACGCCGTAGTACTACAGTGTAGAGATGCCAGTAAGGTTTCTTTCATGCTCTTAATTAAACAACATTTTTACCATGTTTTCATGTCAGTGCCACTGTTGTTAACAACATAATGGACGAGTACACAACTACTGTACATGAAGGTCTGGTTATGGTTCGGCAACTATCACAGTTGGTTATGGTTAGTGTTTTGACTAGTTAACACCTTTTATCATATTGTCTCAGGTATTTGTGAGACAATGGAATACAATTTATGACGGCCAGTTTAAGTAACAGATCTGAGTTTAAAGGTTTATTAGACACCAAAATAGTACAGCACTGCAGTACACTATATTGTTGCAACACTTGTTGTTAAAACATGTAAAAACACGTCAATGAGTCACATCATTGCACTGAGTGACATGTAACCAGATATTTTCTAACACAGTTGTTCATATTTTGTAATGATGATTTAACCAGGAGAGCTGACCTCACAATCAGTGTTTCTGGTTTACCTCTCAGATTGACTGAAGTCCAGAAGATGAGTGATTGTGTGGAGGAGGGGAAGGACAGATCAGAGTCTGCAGAATCTGGTTATCAGTCTATGAAGAGTGACCGATCCAAAGAAAAACCTTCAGACACAATGTAAGATATCACATTTCATTATATTAATTTGGCAGGCACTTTTGTCCAAACAGACTTACATTCAAGCTCCATAGAAACTAGAGTTTAGAAGTGTATTCGCCTCGAACAAAAATAGAGTCCCAAAAACATAAAATGTAGCCACCGGAGCTGATGACATCCACTCCAGTCAATGCTTATGATTCCACCAGACACACTGCAGCGTGTTTCAAAAGCATCCCAGAAAAGGCTCTCCGCTAAACATGCATCTAGTGTATTTTTGATGGATGACACATCAAGCTGCACAGAGCAGATCGAGCCGGGCAGGAAGTCAGACACAGAAACAGCACAGAGCATCTGGTCAATTCTCAAAATAAAACACCCTATGCAGACTCCTAATTGTATGTCAATAATAAACACAATTAAAACAAATAAAGAAACCCTTTAACTATGTAGCCTACTTACCAATAGCAGAGGCACAAAAATAAAGGAAAAATGTCCATTCAACAAAATCTGAGCAAGTTGACAAAATGGGGCAGTTCAGTTGTGCGGAAGTTATATACTCTCAAAATGACATTTCATCTGGACTTTAAGGCTAAGAGATGTGATGGTTTGAAAGCAGCAGACAGGTCCAGGTGTATGAGGACAGAGGTGAGAAACTTGGCTCTACTTTGTGAGGGAAACCCTGTAGGGATCAAAGAGGTTCTTCTGGAGGAGGATGCAGACAATTAAAGCAGTTTGTTCAATTGTTTTAGAAACATAGGAACATCTGAGAATTTTTTACTCTGAGGAGCCTAGTGTTGTTGTTTTTTTTCAAAATAGGGGTGACAGTGGCAGATTTGCGCCCTGTGTCAGCACAAAAATAGGGCCCAAAGAGTGTTTCTCATAAAGAAATCTCAACTCAACACTCAGACACAAAGTGAGAGACCCTTTGGTCTTTTGGTCATTTTACAGTGATTATATAATGTGAATAAAACTTTTTGTTTTTTCCAGAGGTCAGCACAACAGACAGAGAGCAGATTCTCCAGTATCCAGTTGTCTTTCTATGAAGAGTGACTATTCTAAAGAAGAGCCTCCATTCTTCAGTAACGAACCTGGACCCTCAGACACAAAGTGAGAAAACTGCTACAAGCTTTATCTCTAGCAGACTATTGACAGTGACATTCATTTGTGAACTGAGAGACCCTTTGTCCTTTAGATATTTTAACAGTATTTATATAATGTGACTAAAAACCTTTTGCTGTTTCCAGAAGTCAGCAACAAAGACAAAGAGCAGAGTCTCCAGTATCCAGTTGTCTTTCTATGAAGAGTGACTATTCTAAAGAAGAGCCTCCATTCTTCAGTAATGAACCTGGACCCTCAGACACAAAGTGAGAAAACTGCTACAAGCTTTATCTCTAGCGGACTATTGACAGTGACATTCATTTGTGAACTGAGAGACCCTTTGTCCTTTAGATATTTTAACAGTATTTATATAATGTGACTAAAAACCTTTTGCTGTTTCCAGAAGTCAGTAACAAAGACAGAGAGCAGAGTCTCCAGTATCCAGTTGTCTTTCTATGAAGAGTGACTATTCTAAAGAAGAGCCTCCATTCTTCAGTAATGAACCTGGACCCTCAGACACAAAATAAGAGACTGTGTCTACTGTAAACTGATGTGATCAAAGATGATTTAGTTATAAGGAAGAGAAAATGCTATGATATAAGATTTCCATTCATGAAGCAGAACTATTGGTACGGAAACTGTTTAAAGGGTAATTAGTATAGACTGTATACAGTGTTCCCTCTAGGTTGACTGTTTTGGGGTGGCAGGGGTGGCGCTGTCCGGGGTGGGGGTGGGGGTGGGGATGGCTGATCAAAAACTTGGAAGACACTTAGCAGCCAGACATTTCTCCGTTCTCTGTTTAAGAGCGGCTAAAATTGACACTCAAATGAGAATTGCTGGTCTACCTTAAAAGTCAGTCCACCTTACATGAGCCTGGTCAGGTTAGGCTAATGCATTGTTGTTAACCTTGGGGCTAACCCCCTTCAATAGACTTTAGTCTTTTCTTGGTCTTGAGAAGCTGCAGTATTTATTAACTGATACACTGTAGCCTGTACTGTACATTTACTGCCACATAGACAACTTACTGCTAACCTTTTCCTCTGCTCCGCTTGCATTTATTTGCTCTCTCCACTCACTCAATCACACACTTACAATGCACACACATTATGCACTGCCCTATTCCTTAACAGAGCTATGCTACTCTTTAATCATATTAAATTCATGTTAATGATCGTGTGAAATTTTAGCAGTGGCGCTCATTATTTTTTGCAGCAGCGGTGCGCTGCTGCAAAATGTAATGAATATAGGGGAAACACTGGTATATGTAGATGTAAATGACCCATTGGTTTGCATTGGAGCTGGTTTGAAGCCCAGAGTTGCAGTATATGGTCGGTGCCATCTTTTCCATCGAACCTTCCAAATAAGGAGTGCAGGATGTTGCCTTACATGCTCTGAAACACGACCTGCTACCCCTGATCAAAATGAACACAAGCTTACTGAGAACATGGAGTGGTCACGGAGTGGTGCACACTTGGGCTAACATTAGATTATTTCGCTGAGTTGTGCTAACATGGCAGGTATCGTTATAAAGTAACATTAAACATAGTGAGATTTTGCAACAGTAGTCCGACTCAGTGCGAGTTCGAGCCGGGGACAGCAGCAGATCAGCCAAGTGTCAATCACAGCTGTCAATCAACGCCCACATGGTAGACATCAAAGCTACTATAAGTATTCAAATTTTATTAACAGAGCAATAATTTCCAAAACGACCACCAGCACACTTATTAGAGGGCCTGAATTTTGAAATTGAGAGGCCATAATGGGCTAGTGTAGTTACTATTTAACCAAATAGATCTTAACCTGTTTTTGTAATCAGAAATTATGATGATATTTCTGCCACAGAACACCTGAAGAACCATGTTTGAGTTCACCAAAAATATTTACACATCTGAAGCTAAAGTCACAGTAAAGATTTACAAGTTACAATCTGAAAGAGTTAAGTAGATATTTAAGTGCAACAAAGAAAGGTTCCCTGCTGCTCAGCAAAAAGTAAAAGAACTATAGGTTGGAATGCACCCCTAGCTCCGCCTTCCTACCTATCAATCATCATGATAATCTGCCACCTGAGCTGAGGCTGAGGTAACCAGACTATAAATCCACATCTGTTTCTACAATGTTTTAAGGATTCTGGAGGAGCAGCTGTCCTGCTGTTCTTTGTGTCATCACGCCCTGAGGGATCCGGTCCCTACCAGCTGTGGACACTGGTTCTGCAGACAGTGCATCACCTCATACTGGGACCAGTCTACTTCATCAGACGACTCCTCCTGTCCCCAGTGTGGAAAAAGATCCAGAATGAGACCTGGACTGCAGAAAGACAGTCAAACTAGCACTTTACAAAGTAAGAATGTAGATCTGTCTGCTGATCCTCATGCCAATTTGATTTTTTTCTACATACAAATCTAAACTCTTCATCGTCTTTCCTGTTTACTCACTGTTATTATTATCATTTGGCTACTGAAAACTAACATTAGATTATCTGTCAGTCAAATACATTTTTGATGAGACCTTTTGTTATTGTGTTACAGTGGATGTTGGTCTGCAGGATGTTTTAGATGAACATAAGAGAAGTCTGAGGAGGAGATGTCAACATGTGACTGAAGGAACTGATGAAGCAGGAAGTGAAAGCCTCCTCAACAGGATCTACACTGAGCTCTACATCACAGAGGGTCAGAGTGAAGAGGTTAATACCCAGCATGAGGTGTGGCAGCTTGAAACAGCTTCCAAGATGAAGACCCTCCCTGACACTCCAATCAAGTGTCATGACATCTTTAAAGCCTTACTTGACCAAGAGAGACACATCAGAGTTGTTCTGACAAATGGCGTTGCTGGAGTTGGAAAAACCTTCTCAGTGCAGAAGTTCACTCTGGACTGGGCAGAGGGCTTGGAAAACCAAGATGTCAGTCTGGTGATTCTGCTTTCGTTCAGGGAGCTGAACTTGATCAAAGATAAGCAGTACAGTCTTCTCATGCTGATCCATGATTTCCATCCAACATTACAGAAGGTCACAGCAGAGAAGCTTGCTGTCTGTACAGTTTTGTTCATCTTTGATGGCCTGGATGAAAGCAGACTCTCATTGGATTTCCACAAGAACAGGAAGGTCGTGTCTGATGTCACACAGACATCATCTGTCAACACATTGTTGACAAACCTCATCAAGGGGGAGCTACTTCCCACAGCTCTCATCTGGATAACTTCCCGACCTGCAGCAGCCAATCAGATCCCCCCTACATTTGTTGACAGGGTAACAGAAGTACGAGGCTTCACTGATGCCCAGAAGGAGGAGTACTTCAGGAGGAGATTCAGTGATGAAGAGCTGTCCAGGAGAATCATCTCACACATCAAGACAACCAGGAGCCTCCACATCATGTGTCACATCCCAGTCTTCTGCTGGATCATTGCTAAAGTTCTGGAGCACATGTTGACTACAGACCAGAGAGGAGATCTGCCTAAGACCCTGACTGACCTATACTCACATTTCCTGCTGGTTCAGACAAAGAGGAAGAAGCACAAGTATGATGAGGCACATGAGAGTACACAGGAGCTAACGGAGGCTGACAGGGAAGTTCTTCTGAAGTTGGGGAGGCTAGCGTTTGAACATCTGGAGAAAGGAAACATCATGTTCTATCAAGAAGACCTGGAGCAGTGTGGTCTTGATGTCACAGAGGCCTCTGTGTTATCAGGATTTTGTACAGAGATCTTCAAAAGAGAAAGTGTGATCTTCCAGAAAACAGTCTACTGTTTTGTTCATCTGAGCGTTCAGGAGTTTCTGGCTGCAGTCTACATGTACCACTGTTACAACAACAGCAACACAGAGGTACTGGAGGACTTCCTGGGAAAAAACTACAAACACAGGGAATCAAAACCAAAGTCTTTCCTCGAGAGGACTTCTGCTTATTTCAGAAACACTGATAACCGTGACTCATCCCTGGATGTGTTTCTGATGGGAGCCATGGAGAAATCTCTCACAAGTAAAAATGGCCAACTGGATCTGTTTGTTCGCTTCCTTCATGGCCTCTCTCTGGAGTCCAACCAGAGTCTCTTGGGAAGCCTGCTGGGTTGGACAGAGAACAGTCCAGAAATCATCCAGAAAGTCATCAACGACCTAAAGAAGATGAGCATGTACGATATCTCTCCTGACAGAAGCATCAACATTTTCCACTGTCTGATGGAGATGAATGACCGCTCAGTACATCAGGAGATCCAAGAGTTCCTGAAGTCAGAGAACAGATCAGAGAAGAAACTCTCTGATATTCACTGCTCAGCTCTGGCCTACATGCTGCAGATGTCAGAGGAGGTTCTGGATGAGTTGGACCTGGAGAAGTACAACACATCAGAGGAGGGACGACGGAGACTGATCCCAGCTGTGAGGAACTGCAGAAGGGCTCAGTAAGTCCAGATGTGATTAACATTATAAATCAGTGTAAATTAGTACTTTACATATATAACTAAATATAAATTATTATTTTAAATGAATACTATTGTTAAAATAGTGTTCTACTAATAATCCAACAGATTCTGTTTTACCACTATATTTGACAGTTTAAAAGAACATCTGTATCATTTTTTAAAGGAGATTACTGAAGGCCTAGAACATTGCTTTCACACAATGTCTGTGAGCCATTTAATAGTGAGCATGGGGAATATTAGGGGATGCCACATTTTCTTCTTAAGAACATGGAGTAAAAAAAACCTGCTCCAATTTATGGTGCTACTTACATTGTATAAACATCATAAGATTATTTTTATTAGGGTTTTGATTATTTAGATTTAGAAGATTATGAAAGGTTGCTAAATCGTAAGTTCTGAAACCTCCAAATTGATTATTTATTAAAATGGGTTTCTAATCAAGATGGCCTCATGCTAACTTTATGGATACTGAAATGGGATTAGATCACATAGACACATGCACATTACGGAAGTCTCACTGTAACTCCATTTTCTCTGCCTTCATCTGCAAGGCAAAACAAAGATTAAAAGTCTGCAGGTATGCAAGGGAGTGATGAGAATTATTGTTTCATATCAGACAGTGAGATTCGATTAGCTGGACCACTGATGTGAAAAGATATTAATCAAAACAGGAAACGTCAAACTGTTTTGTCATCAAATGCATGAAGTAACTATAAAGTGTCCTCTTTTATTACAAAATATGTTGTATATGTGTGTCATGACAGACTGTCTCACCGTGGACTCTCAGAGACTCACTGTGAAGTTGTGGCTTCAGCTCTGAAGTCCAACCCCTCCCATCTGAGAGAGCTTGATCTGAGCGAAAACAACCTGCAGGATTCAGGAGTGAAACTGCTGTCTGCTGGACTGGAGAGTCCAAACTGTAGACTGGAGACTCTGAAGTATGTACAGTTCAGTCAGACCGACAATTACACCTATTTTGTTATTCAGGCTCTGTAAAGCATGTAAGAGAACCTACAGTAGCCACAAAACTAGCGAAAAATGCAAAAGGCCCTCTCTAGACCCAGTGTTGGTTTCGTCCGTTCTGGGCAACTGTAGAAACATGGTGGTGCGACATGGCTGGCTCCGTGGGAGGGGACCAACTCCCTTTGTAGATATAAAGGGCTCATTCTAAGGTAACGAAAACAAAACGATTCTTTTTTTCAGGTGATTATACACTAATTAAACCATACTTATAAATATTATATTCCATTTCTGCTAAGTCTGTTCCACTAGATGCCACTAAATTCTACACAATGCACCTTTAAAAAATGTGCAAATTGGAGATGGAAGGAAGGGTTTGAATTTGAATTACCATAAAATCTGCACATGAATATTTTAGCCACTCAAATGTCTCTTCCAAAATGAGCGTCACATCAGATACCCACTGCCATTATTACTTGGCCTACATGATGGAAAATCCTCAAAACCCATGATACAATGGCAATTTCATGAATGAGAGTTGAAAAAAGCTAACTACTCAAACGACTAAAGTTTCATAATTTAACACGAGACTAGGCTAGTTTGGTGTCACTAGCCAAGGGGAGGCACAACTAAGCTATCACTGCTAATGGTTTAGCTGGCTATATTGCAATGCAAAGAAGTCTATATCAATCTAATGAAAAAGTCATTGGGGCTGCAGCCCTGAGTGCCCAGGCCAGGGAACACCCATGGCAAATTCTTCATATTCTCCCTGATGTTCTCCCAGGTCTTCACTGCAGACACATTCAGTTCTTGCTTGTTGTGGGCTCTTTGCCTTCAGTCTGTTCTTCAGCAACTGGAATGCAGCTCTATCAGATTGAGATGAGGTGATCAACTTGGCCAGTCAAGGATATTCCACCACTTCACCCTGAAAATCTCTTTGGTTGCTTTGGATATATGTTTAGGATTGTTGTCCTGCTGAGTGATGAAATGCGGTGCAATTAGTTTTGATGCATTTGGCTGAATCTGAGCATACAGAATGCTCCCATATACCTTTGCATCCTGTTGCTTCTATCAGCAGTGATATCATCAATAAATTCCAGTGTACCAGTTCCATTGGCAGCCATAAACTTACTTAAATTAAAGTTGAGAATGAAGTATACATTATTTTAGTTCAAATTGAATGTTCTGAAATACAGAACCTGAAGAAGAAAAAATAGTTTTCAAAATCCTTGACTAAAACTCCAGATCTTTGGTTCATAAATTTCTGGGACAATATCTGGATATTTGGTATAGTAACAAAAAGTAGGTACATATTTTTCAAGCCTATTTTGGGACAATACTCACCAGCTCGTATGTACATTAAAGGAGTTATTGGTGTCTGTAGTGGTTTCTCCTGTCCACACTGTCTTTGAAGCAATCCCCTTATAACCTGAGTCCAGTGTTATGAGATGGAGGACAAAATTTATGATGCTCTGTGTAAAAATTACTTCTAAAGTTTAGCTTAAACTGATATGAGTTACACATATCAAGTATCTGCTGCTGTTTGAAGATAGATGTCAACCTCTTCTGCTACATTTTTTAATTACCATACCTTCTCTTACTGTGGAGCTCTTTTGACATAGTGTAATTACAACTTAAAACAGTTGATCATTTTTTCTGAGCAGCCCCCACGAAATGACTTGTTTTATTATCAGAATTTGATCCATTCATTCCAGTAACATTTTGAAAGTCTAAAAGAGCCATATAATGAAATTACTCTATCCCATTTAAGTCGGCATGTCAACTAGCTGGGCCAGCACAAGTCTCAGACATGCATGCTCTGCTCAACCGACCAGGGTGGAGAAGGACTCTGCTGTGGATGCTCTATGGGACCAAAAATGCAGAAGTGTGAGGAAGCAGAAACGTAGCATACTTTCTTGGTTTCATACTGAAGCCAAAATACCTCATACTTCCACTGAGCAACTTTCACAGGAATGAACGCAGTGCCATCTTTGAATACATCCATGATACCTTCTAAGATACCAAATACAGGAAGAAGAAGGTTGTGTAATGAACAGATTTTGGTCCAACATGTTTGATTTGATATTGCTCCTCTAATTACAGTCTTTATGAAGTTCAGCAACATTTTATGAATCAGTGTTGACATTTGTGTCTGAAAGTTGTGGTGACATTCAGATGATGTTCGTTGAAGGCTGAAATTATGATGATCCACAATAACACAATGACAAAGGTATTCTGCTTATTTTAGAGAAAAGCTCATTGATTAGGACATTGTAATGTTGAACTACACATTTAAAACCTGAACACACCTGATTGGATTGTAAATGGATTTTTTTCATTTGTTCTTTATTCAGATTGAGTCGGTGCAGTTTGTCAGAAATCAGCTGTGTTTCTCTGGTCTCAGCTCTGAAGTCCAACCCCTCCCATCTGAGAGAGTTGGAGTTCAGCTACAACAATAAGCTGCAGGATTCAGGACTGAAGCTGTTGTGTGATTTTCTATCAAGTCCACTCTGTAGACTGAAGACTCTGAGGTCAGTTCACTGACTGTTAGATCTTATATATTTAATTAACAACAAAACTATTTGATGTACATACATAGCTTACATCCATTTTTCTTTTTTCAGTATTTTTTCTTATTTCACAAAATTTAGTCTGTAGTTAACAGGCGACTGAATAAAATAAAAGATAAAAAATGTCCACTGTTGTTATAGTAAATTTGTGTTTATATAGTAGTTTTTGGTAAAGAGACACATCTGTCAAGTCATGGCAAATATATTTAAGTATATCAGAAATCTTAAATCTTCCTCAAGGGGCTTTACAAGCTGTACAGCGTATAATATATTCTATCCTTATACCCTAAATAAGAGAAAATGCCCCAAAAAAAGACTTTCACAGAGAAAAAAAGTAATAAAGACATCCAATAAACAGAGGGTTAGAGCGATGCAATGCAATGATTATCAGAATGTTTACAATAATCTTGTAAGCAGGACAGACATAGTTTTTAATTAATAAGGCTTAATAAATTCATTGAGACTGAGACCGAACCAACAAAAAATATAATGCTAACAATTACAAAGGCCTGAAGCAATCAAATAATAAGCAACTAATTGGAGGTTCAGGGAAAAAAAGATGAGTTTTAAGTATGAATTTAAAGGACTCAACAGTCAGACAAAAAGATAATTCCAGAGAAAGGATGCCAAATAGGAAAAGGCCCTGCTGCCTGCTGACTTCTTTTTAACTCCTGGGACACCTTGCATTTGGACACCTTGCATTTTGAGAGCGGAGAGCTCGGAATGGATTATAAGGTTGAAGGAGATCAGACGGGTACAAATGAGCATGCCCATTTAGGATTTATAAGTAATCAAAACCATCTTAAAGTCTGACCTAACAAGGATAGAGAGCCAATAAAGGGAGAGTAGATTTGGTGTAATATGGTCTAATTTTCTTGTTTTAGTTAAGCTCCTAGCAGCATCACATTTAATCTGAATTCAGAAGCAGGAAATTAATTGACACCCAATTTTTCACAGCAGCCGAGCAGGCCTCTAAGTTAGTAATTTTAATTCAATTCAATTCAATACAATTTTATTTATATAGCACCAAATCACAACAAAAGTCATCTCAGGGCACTTTTCACATGGAGCAGATCTAGACCATACTCTTTATTATGATCAACAGTATTTTAGTATGATTATCAGCCTTCATAGGCACATACAGCTAAGTATCATCCTCAACTGCACGTCATTTGGCTAAGAGGTGAGATATAAAGAGAGAAAAGCACAGGGTAATGCTGAACTACACATTTAAAACCTGAACACCTCCTGATTGGATTATAAATTTATTTTTACCTACATAATTTATTCTTTATTCAGATTGAGTCGGTGCAGTTTGTCAGAGATCAGCTGTGCTTCTCTGGTCTCCGCTCTGAAATCCAATCCCTCCCATCTGAGAGAGCTGGATATGAGTCACAACAAGCTGCAGGATTCAGGGGTGAAGTTGATGTGTGATTTTCTGGAGAGTCCACAGTGGAGACTGGAGACTCTGAGGTCAGTTCACTGCCTGTCTATTACTATTGTTGATCTTATATATTTAACAACTTAACCATATATATGTACATACATAACATACATCCATACAGTCAATTTTATTATTTTTATTTTTTTATATTTCAATTTTCTTAGGTAGAAAATTTAGTCTGTAGTTATAAAAGATGATTGATTCTTAAAGAAACTGTAGAAAATGTCCACTGTTAGTTGTGAAAGTATTTTTTCTTGGTCATTTTTGGTAAAGAGTCACTTCTCTATACAGAATATCTATTAACTAATATCTGTTTTAAATTGATTAAGTTTACTTGCCAAAGACATTTTTTTTTTTGGTTTACTTTCATGAATAATGTCTGTTCACTGATGTTGATCATTCAGAACACACTCAAACAACTGCACATTTAAAGCCTGAACACATCAAATTGGATTATAAATTTATTTTTATCTACATCATTATTTTTTATTCAGATTGAGTCGGTGCAGTTTGTCAAAAATCAGCTGTTCCTCTCTGGCCTCAGCTCTAAAGTCCAACCCCTCCTACCTGAGAGAGCTGGATCTGACAGAGAACAAGCTGCGGGAATCAGAAGTGAAGGTGCTGCGTGATTTTCTGGAGAATCCACACTGTAGACTTCAGACTTTGAGGTCAGTAGTGAGTTGAAGTCAGTCCATGTTGATGAGTCCATTTATTAGCACAGAAGTCACATTTTCATTAACTGATTGGCATCAGCTGCTTTATTCATGCTTCATCATTGTTAGCTCATTCATCAGCTTCTTGGCATCAGCTCACCTTTCGCCACCCTTTCATATTCATACATTCATACAGCGACGCCCATAAACTGACACTGTTACCCTGTCAACAACCTGACCCTCACTGATTAGTATCCACCAACCCAACCTCCTCCTTATGTCTGAATTTTTTTTAGTAAAGCTGATTTAATTAAGATTTAATGTTTGTTAAGAGGGGATTCGTTCTCCTACTGAGTCTCCCTCAAAAAGCAGAGCCCTTTCCTCCGACTCTAACTGTATTATCATTTGCTATAAATGGTCAATTCCCTGATTGAAGATTCTCTGACTGAAATATATTAATGTATATTTGTGTCTAGGATCTCTGATTCTGATGGTTCACCTGTCACATGGCCTGGAAACTACACGATGAGTGGTTGTGTGGAGGAAGAGAAAAAATCAGAGTCTCCAGTATTCACTGATGTTTCCAAACATTATCCTCTAGACTTCAGTGATGAAGTTGGATCCTCAGACTTAAAGTAAGAGACTGTTTCTATTGAAAGCAGAAATGCAGTTCAGTAATTATCTTAATGTAAGCAGGAACTTTTGCATCTTTTGAGTATAAATTTAACTCAAAAGGGAACTTGATCTCCCCTTAGTGGACATTTTCTGGGTGATGTATTGGCAAAAGCTTGGGGTGTAAATATTGATATTGTTGGGCTATGTTTGCACTTTGGGACGCATTACAAGTCCATATTAATCCCCACTTCAGGTAAATTTATTTATAGTCAGATTTGAAAGTCCAGATAATGATTAACAGCTTGTTGGTTGTGTGAAACCACCAGAGTTATCTTTAGTAAAGAGATACAGTCTGATTGTTTGAACTCTCTTCATAAGACAGTCCAGATAACTGCTGTGTTTGTATTTATTCCTACAGGGTGGAGGACAAACGAAACAGCGCTGCACCTGACAGACATAAAGACTGTGAGTGTTGAGACCATGACCAGTTCAAAGTGTGATTGTGACATGACAAAATACACATCTAAAGAAAACTAGTTGCGATTAAATCTTGATGAAGTCAAGATGAAGTCCCTGTGAAGTCTGTTTCTGACTAAGCTCTGCCCACCAGCTTTTATTCCACTTTAAATGCACCATAGTGCGTTTAATCACTTATCAGAGATTCAGACTGAAAATTTTCCCATTTGAAGACATCATCTTGCACTCTGGGGAACTATAATATTAGACATTTTTAGAATTTTCTGGTATTTTCTTCTGCTTTGTGCTGATCTGTTTTGACTGTTGGGAAAGACAATGTGTTGTCTCACTGCAAGAAGGTCTTCAGTTTGATTTGCAGTCATTTCTGTGTTAAGTTTGGGTTTTGTCCTTGTGTTCAAATGTCCAAAGACTCCTAATTCAACAATTAAAATGTTGTTGTGTTGATAGTTTGTGCAAAACAAGACACTTTTCTTCACTGCAATGATTGAAATAATACAGTGAAAACACTTAATGGACACTTTGTAAATCAAATTTAACTTTGGTTTTGGGAATTTTTTTGTTCAAATGTGGTCTCGACTGAAAAATGACTGATGTGCTTTGTCTGAACCTTTTTACAGTATTTCTTTGCCATTTTGACTTTACTGGAAGGTTTTCCAGTAGAGACTTACAGGAGACATGTAGCGAAAGTCTCTGTCCAGCCTTAAATTGGGACTTTGTGTTGCAGCTTTCTGTATGAGTCTAACCCACTGGACCACAAGGATGTCCAGAAGTGAGTTTAACATCTGCTGTGTGTCTTCTTCTCCACATCCGATGGCTCTAATCTCCCACCAGGTCCGTCCACATCCAACGCAACCCTCAATGTGTCTGAGGACAACAGAGAGGATCAGCTGGATCCTGATGATCCAGAGAGGTTGAAGAAGCAGCAGCTTGTGTGCAGGGAGAATCTGACTGGAACAAGTTACTGGCAGGTAAAGTCAATACAAATGTCAATTTTTTACTTTAAAATTGTTATTAATTTGTTATTGATCAGACTCAGGTTCCTCCAGAGGTTAATACTCCTTACATCTAAACTCTCCTCGTTTTCTCTCCTCTCACTCTCTGCTCCTTCCTCCTCCATCAGAAACTCCTCCTAATTCATTTCTACCTCCTCATCTGTGAAAGCACCAGCTGCTGTCCAATGTAGCAGTGTAAAGTTAAAGAGCAACTGATCATTTAGACATGTGAACTAGTGATAATCAAACCAAGTGATGAAAAACAGTACAGAGTGAAGGTGGAGTAAAAACTGAAGCAGTGAGGATCATGTCCTAGTGGTCAGTTTCTGTAACTAATGTTGTCACTTTCTGCATTTTAGGACTTCACACCCGAAGTGCTGACTGAGTCTGCAAACATTTCATACAGGTAACCAAAACATGCAGAATATTTCATCCTTGAACTTCGTTAACTCCTTTCAGTGATTACGCTTCACTTTTAACACTTTTCATACTCTTCATACTCCTGCAGCTGCTGCCTCACTCACCTCTTGTCCAGCAGTTCAGTTTGCTCTCCAGCTTTTTAAGCACTGCGGCAGTCATAGCACATTTTGTTCAGCAAATTCATTCTTTAGTTTTTATTCATTCAAACCAGGAAAAAGGCTGGATGAGTTTGTATTTGTGTTGTTTAATCAGCTCCTCTGTGTCCTACAGGGTCAGGTGTCCAAGTCCAGGTGTGTTCCGGTGTACTTTGACTGGACTGGTGTTTGTTATGGCTCAGAAGGCAGAGCTACTGTACAGGACTGTCCAATGGGATCAGAACCTCCTACAACAAGTTGGCAAGATGGCTGCAGGGCTGCTGTTCAACATCCAGAGTCCTGACGGTGCTCTCAGTCAGCTCCAGCTGCCACACTGTGAAACCATGGATGGTAAGCTGATTATTGTGGTTAGTGAGTTTTATTAAAACAATAATGAGTCTCCTCTTAGCAACCCCTACAAGCTGCAGAGTTCATTACAGCCACAAGACGAACAAACTCTGTCTGTTCTTAGAGTTGTACCAGCAGTGGAGGTAAACATGTAAAGATTGTCCTGAGGGTGGCGTTAGAGGAAAATAAAAGGGTTCATCATCTGGGGAGCATGAATGTGTTCAGTAAATTTCCACCTAACATTGCTGACAGTCGTGTTGAATGATTTGACCGACCAGACTAAGTGTCCTAGAAATCAAATAAAATAAGCACTAACATTATATGGAGGTTGTTGTTAGTAAAATAAATCTGTGTTTTCACAGCTCCACTCCCTGAAGGTCTGCTGTCTGTCGTCCACATCACTGATGATGGAATGAGCATCCTGGAGCCACTGGAGATTACAGACACTCATGTGGTTGTGAACATCCCTCACCTCTCTGCCTATGGTGTGGTCTGGGATCTCGTTAAGAGGTTTCTGAACAGCACACCAACAGTTAGTGGCCAGGTTCTGCTGTTCCTCCGACCTCCATGCATACATCATCGAATACTCGATGTATTTCTGCTGCAGGACAACATTCCTCTGACAGAGGTAAAACTACCTGTCATACAGTATGTGCTTACCATCAACCTGAACTTATGTTTTAAACCACAGCTGTTTCCACAACAAGCTGAACAGTCAGCCACACCTCACTCCTCTGTACCTGTTATCAAACCTTCTCAAGCTGTGGTAAGAATAATATGATTGTCCAATCTGAACTAGAAATCTTCAGATTGCTCTTTCGTTTTTAGTTGGGTTTTTCGTTTTTCTGGGTTATCTCTAGAGGGCATTATTGTCTGTTACAGTGTCACTCATGGTGGTGTGAATATTGAATAGTGGGCTAGATTAATATAAAATTAAATATCTAGGTATTCCATATGGCAGCGTGTTGCTGCCACCATGACAAAATAAATAGTGGCTCAGTTTTTTGTTACAAACTTTTCTTGTTTTAACAAGATATTTTTCATGTTTTTCTGAAAAAACAGAAATGATATTTTTACAAGAAACCTTTAATTAACAACATATAAATTTATCTATATTTTCAACATCGAACTGCTTCTACAGGATGTCCTGGACAGATAAAAAGGGAAATCCTTTACAAACATTACAGTGTTATATTCTGCCACCGCAGTGATGGAAGCTTGTTTACTTCCACGTACAATTCGTCTAGATTTGTCTATAGATGTCCAGCATATTCAAGAACAGAATATGAGTAGTGCAGAGAAATCATTGTCTATCTATCTGAGAATAAACACCATATAAAAATGTCTTATCACTGAAGGTTAAAGCCCAACAAGGAGAAGCTGAGTACATCAGGATCTCCTCTGACTGTCATCTCATCTATGGTCAAAGTTACAGTGTTCACTGTGAACCTGAGGCCTCTACAATTCAGCCTGAGGTGAGTCAGTTCTGAAACACTTCCAATGGTTACAATCTTAATTATTATATGTACATTTTTGGAAAATAGATTCACAATCAGAGTACTAGATACAATTTTTTTTGCAACTGGTGAAATGACACTTTGTTACTGGTTTTCAGTGTGCACCATTTCATACAAAGTGTGGACCAAATTTCTACCCAACATTTGAGGTTTTCCTCACAACAAACCAAGAGAAAGTGGCTTTGATGGTCCAAGACCAAGAGGGGACACCAGTGTGGAAACGTGATGTGTATCTGACAGGTAAAGCTTTCACTTTGCTGCAGCAGCACTTCACCTCATGTCAAAGTTTAGACCTCAGTTACAATCCACAATCCACAAGACATTATTGCTCTAATAATGAATCAAAGATCCGCTTCTGGATTTGTTATGCAGCCTTCAGACAATGTTACAGAATTCTGAGAGGTTGTATTTAAGAAAGAAAAAAGATATATTTTAGATAAATCTGGAAGAAAAAATATTTGGTCCGCTGAATGATGGAGAAGATTTTTAACCCACTACCTTTCTGAATCAAAATAAAGATGGCAGCCCGTCAGCTACCTGGATAGGTAACCTATTCGAAATTTGGGAAAATGGTTAAAAATCTTTATCATTCAAAGGATGAAATTTTTTTTCATCCAGACAGTTAGAAGAGTGTTTGAGGATTCTTGAAATACATTTTGGATAAAAGGTATGCTATTAACAAAGATGTTTTCTCAAACATCTCAGATAAATTATCTTTTAAAGAAACAGAGCGTTATATCTGTGTCTGTTTATGTGAAAAGTGGCCGTGTCGCTCTGCATTTTAATGAATGTAAGCATGAAGTTAGCCATCTCAGATTTATGGGCATACAGGTGATTAATATGCCCAAACATGGAGGGAAGAGGTACAGACTGTTGCTCCAGACAGAAGCTTTTTTGCAAACGCTTACACCTAATGGCTTAAATGAGGACTTTTCTTTTCTTTTTATAAAGTAGTTGTTTCCATATTGCTGGCTACCTGGATAGCCCCTCCCCGCCACATGGAGATTTTGTAAAAATGTTCATCATTTCTAAAAGGTATCTGTTTAAAAGTGGCAGCAACAGTCTTTTTTCTGGTTGTCTTCCAGGTCCAAGAAGGGAAAATCTACAGAGGAATCTCCCAGCAGGGGACATCGTCCCAGCAGAGAAGAGGCTGCGCTCGGTTCGGACAGAGTTTGTTAGAAGAATTACTGAACCTGTTCTAGACCAGCTTCTGGATAAACTTCTTGAGCATAGTGTTATAAATGATGATGAAATGCAGTCAGCCAGAACAAACACATTAGCAAACAAAGCTCGACACGTGATCGACACAGTACGAAGAAAGGGAACTGAAGCCAGCTCAGTTCTAATTGTTGCCCTCCGTGAGGTGGATCCGTGCCTTTCCAGACTGCTCAAGTTGAGCTGAGTGTGATGATGAACCTGTATAACAGCTGGCTGTTTAACAGTCTCAAGTTACTTGCTGTCTTTAATAAGAAGTTTTGACTTTTAAGCCTGTGTTTTTAATAAGTAGACTTTCAGTCACGTTTGGAAAAAAGGCCTTCAGAAAAAGATCGAACAAAACCTGGAGTACATTGGATGGATTTTGAGCAGAGAATAATTCCCCTGAGAGGTTGTGTTGTCAAATATGAACTTAAACAGATGTTGTTGCTGTTACATGAGACCTCAAATGAAACACTCAAACACAAGGTTTTTTTGAGTAAAGCCATGAGTTTTATCCAAAAAATGTAATGAAAAGTGCCGTCAGACCTTTTTCTAAATAAATGCAAAAGCCTTAACTGAGTAGTTACGTATCCTTCTTCAACAATGAGAACCATCACCTTTCTAGATCTCCACTACTTTTTCAGAATTTTAAGAAGGTATGTTCTTAAGTAGCATGTATAACCCACATTAATTTGACATGTAGAGTTAACTTTGGTGTTTCTAAGAGTTCAAGATCTGTGCAGAGAAAGGGTTAAATTTTTACATCAGCTCTACATCACTCCATCTAAATTACACAAATAAAACAAATCGCTCACCTCGCTGCTTCAGATGTGACTTAGATGAAGGTAAATTCCTACTTTTGCATTTATTTTCTCATACTTTTGTGCATATTGTTCTACGTGTCATGTCATAGTCAATATAAGAAAGCAAAATATTATTTATAATAATTTTTTTTAAAAAAGAGCAAGTTCGACAGAAAAATCCCAGGAGCTTCTCTGTTCATCTCTTACATTGGTTTAATGAAGTGCACAGAAATCAAATAAACAGCATCAAACCATCAATTGTTGCTTTCTGTTATTTGACTGGGATGCTGCACTGAGAACAAAACCACCAACCAAAAAACAAAACCTGAACACAAACAGACCAACAGGAACACAACCTGAAGAGGACAAGAGTTCAGCTGAGAGCTGCTCTGAACAGCTGTGAAAATTAATTTACAGGAATTCACCAGACTGAAGACAATGTGGTCTGATGTCAAATGATGAAAAAGTTGGAGTGTTGTTTCCACCACTAGATGGAGACAGAACATTATTGATGAACAATGAAGCTGAAGCATCTGTTAGAAATGAAAATCTGAAAAACAACATATTCCTATTGAGAAAGATTTCTGGGTTCAAGTTATACACAATCAAATCACAAGTAAATCAGAGCACAGATTATGGGATGCCAGAGTAATTATAGACTGAGAGAATACGGGACCAAACTGGAACTAAAAAAGAAGGTGTCTGTTTGACATTAGCAGTAGTATTTTAACCATTCAACCACTTTTAATCTAATTTAATACCTTTTCATTTTTTTCTGTGGTCCAGACTTTAAAAATCAACCTTAGTGCAAAACTCCTGCTTCTAAAATCCTTATCAGGCAGTTTCATCAACATCATCATAACATCGTCATTACAACACAGTCATCATCATCTTCATCAATAATATCATCATCGTATTGAACATTTATGACTTTGTGACTCCTAGAAGAATAAAACTTCAAAAGCTAAATTTTATACCATTAGAATAATTTGAAAAATGTTGAAATCACACAAAAACCTTACACAAGCCTGTGTCAGTTTTTATAAATCTGTGAGGACACACACTGCCTTTCAGTTCAGTCAAATTTACTCTCTAAATGTTCCAGCTGTGGTTCTGAACTACATCTGGAACAAATATAACAATGTAAAGTGCAGAAAACAATAAAGCACAAACCAACAGGATTCATTCAAATCCAATAACAAGCTTCAGTTTATGATACAAATAAACAAACTGTGAACAAATACTCTGAGAGATCAGTGAAAGAATTACAGCATAATATTACCCCAGAAAAAGTAAACTAGCATTTACACAACAGCAACAGCAGAGTCTGTAATTAAATTTTGTACATTTCATAGACTGACTGATTGGAGAAAATAACTGTTTGGTGCAACCTTGGTTCAGAGCTCACCTAACAAAGATTGTGTTGGGAAAATAAGGTTCTAGTGTGTACCAGTTCACAGTGGGTGCGAGGTGGGTTCACCTGGACAGGTCGCCAGTCTATCACAGAGCTGACAACCAATCACATTCACATTCACACCTACAGGCAATTTTCCACTGCAGGAACTTACAAAATGTAACTTAATGTATATCCATTGCCTCTGCTTCTTTTTCTGTTTCCATGGTTCCCAAACTGTTTTGAGGATGAGTTCCTACTAACTAAAAGTTCAGGTACTTTTAGGGGTTGACAGCAGTGCTTTCTATTATGATTGGGCAAGCAGATGTAATTTTAACTTTGCATTGTTTGCAACTTATACTATTTATTCGTGAATGTATATATAATGTGTGAAGAGGCTGTGGGTACTAACTGGGTTACCAAAGCTTGTAGCAAGGCATTAATAAAATAATAAAGTAATTAGTTTTGAAAATCATGTAACCTTCAGTTAATGTAATGACACTAACATTTAAAAGTTATTATGTGTAAAAGTGAAGGAAAATCAATATCCAGTGCCTCTCCTACCAAACAGACCATAGCAGTGCAGACGTAGTCATCCCGCCTTTTTAATGATATGACAGTGGAAACACGCGGAAGAACCTGGTACCTCACAGTTAAGAGTCACAGGCTGGTAAAAGTTCTGGTAATGGGAAACTCCAAGTTCCAGGTGTTGAGTTCCCGCAGTGGAAACTGAACCTGCAGGTGTTTGGACTGTGAGAGGGAAACCCACACACATGCAAACTCTGTACACAGAAAGAACACAGAAAGTACACAGAAAGAAGATGAGTTTATAATGTACAGAAACAGGCAACAACATATCACATACAAGCAAAAGATATCCAGAACAGAACATTTAGGCTTAAGTGTAAAATCTTCTCCTTTATTAAACACTCGTGATACGAGTCCTTTCAGCACTCAGATTGTTTGGCTGCTCTGTAAACAGATAACACCAGTTGCTGTTTGTCTCTTGTATTTCTGACAAAGGGGCAGCTCAGTGAGAAACATGTCTGCTGTTACCATCACTTAACCACCAGGTGACGCCAAATCAACCAGGACTGAAATCTGAAGGGTTTGCAACTTTAAACATTATTTTTTCTGTATATTTTGATAGTTGATCAACAGAAGAGGGTGGAAGTGAATTTCTCAACTCAAATGAAATTAGAAAGTCTATAAAGGGATATTATGCAGCAGAGTTCATGCCGTTCTTTGTTTCCTGCAAGGTTTTTTTTCCTTTAGAGCTTTAAAACAACATTTTTTTAAAAACTCTCTGGAAGTAGGTTGTTTTTCTTGGACAGTGGACATCCCAACAGTTTCCTGGTCTCCACATCTATCTCAGTGAGACCTTTGAACTTAAATCTGAAACAACATCCATCCCATCGTGAGCCAATCCCGTGCTAGAATTGGCTAACATCTCTCTTGTTGCTGTTGAAAGTGCCCATCAACCTGTTTGCATCAAACAGAAGTAGCACTTGTCGGCATTACATTTTGAGTTTTTACCTTCTGCACTCTTACTCCACAGTTCACCACTATGATTTTAAAATGAAAGGTTTGGTGATGTCGTAGATGTGAACAGATAATCCCAATTTTTGCAAAGTGGAGCCGAAGATGGTCGGGCAAGCAGTGACTGTGACCAAAGACCATAACATCTTCTTATTGGATCAATGATTCTGAACCCTGCCCTCAGACTGACATCAGACTGAACTTGTGTAAAAACCGACCCTGTATTTGTAGACAGAAGTTGAGGGTTTTCTCATTCACTTCAATACAGTCAGAGTTTGATCACAGCAGCATCCAGTGAACATTAGAGGAACTGCAGCTGATCGGACTGGTTCGGGTTGGATCAGTCCGAACCAGGAGGATTTATTTCTGGGTGAACAGGGCTCCCAGCGTGATCCCAGCTGCTCCCAGTACAGCCAGTCCAAACACCATCCTCAGGGACCAGAAACTGACCGGAGGTCTGGACTCACCATACAACTCCACAAAGGCATCCTGGAAAATTAGATAGAGACAGAGATGGACAGGAAACAAACTGAATCAGTGTTTTTTCTTTTTTATTCTTGATGGCTTTTATACACATATTTTTCTCTGGTGGTTTGACAATCTGCTTTTTTAACCCTCTTATGAAGAAAGAATGTTAGCAAACAGCTGCCTACTTCCATATCCAGTAGACAAACAGCAACATGTATCTGTCTGCCTGATGAATCTAAGTCCAATATTCTCTCTCCTTTTAGCTCCAGTTTGTTTTCCACCAACTCCAGAGAAAATATCTGGCTCTTTAGCTGCTCAATATTCCACTTTCTTCATCAGCTTGTCTCTAACTTTGTGTATCTGCTGTTTGTTGTTGGGCAGGTGGTGTACAGTGGGTTCATCAGAAAACAGATGACAGGAAATGTGCAGCAAAACCAAAACTAAAAGGGAGCTTGGAGCTAAAAGAGGCTAAAAAGTGGAAGCAGCTGTTTGCTAACATGTTCGCCAAAACTGCTTTTTAAGATTTTAATTCCACATGTTGTGTTTTAAGATTGTTCTGTTGCCTTTGAGTTGACAAAAAAATCAATTATTCTGCTTTAAAGAGGACGCATTCTGCTTTTTGTTAAACATGGTCAAAGTTCAGAAACTTGCGCCTTAAAGAGACAGGAGCTAAAACAGCCTGTTTCAGACAGAGGCTGAACTGAGGGGCTGCATAAAGGGCCTGTATCTATCTACTAAATGAAGGAATCTCTGTCTGTATGTCCTTCACGTGTATCTTGAACCGTTCATCCGATCAACTCCACACTTGGCAGGTGCATTGGTGGGGAACAAAGGGAGAGCAGTGTCAAATTTGGTGCAATTTGTACAAGCAATGCGTTCAACATTAATAAGCTTTGAATAAAGCAGCGCTCAATGAGCCACTCGCTTCAGGGCTTTACCAACTCAAGCATGTCAGGGAGACCAGAGACAAAGGGTGACACAAGTCAGAGAAAAGAGCTCTAAAGAGAGAAAAGTAGACAGAGAAAACAGAGCTTTTAATCAAGAATGATTACTCTGTCTAGACAGAAAGCGTAGCATTAGCATCACATTGAGCAGCTCAGCAGTGACTACACAGGAGGTGTTCAGGTACATTGTTGGGTGTTGGTCACCTGCGTTTTAGAAGCGCTCAGAGCCTGATATACAGTGCCTGTAGTTACACACATAAGATGAAGAAAATACCAGCTTGTCTCATATGCTCCGAGACCGAGGCAATTGTGAATTACCACTGCAGACAAAGCACAAATCTTTGGAGCAAACATAGCGTGAGCAGCACGTTTAGTAGATTAGCAGCAAGTGTCTAAAACAGAGGGCATTCAGGTACATGGTTGAGCATAGATCAACCGCGTTTTGGAAGTGCTCACAGCCCAATACACAATTACAGATGTGCGTAAAACGAAGGAAATACTACATACCCACTCAAATCTGAACTGAAGACACAGAAAATAAAGCCACATAAGATCAATCCACTTTATTTTAGGACACACTTCTTGTTTTTTTTATATGTAGCCCTTATTTTAACTAAAATGAGCATTTATTTACTAAAGAGTACTTATTATTTATAACATCTGTGTTTAATAACATGTTAGTTTCTTTCATGTTGTCGGTGTTTCTACTCATTCACTCCTCACATCAACTGTATTAATTTTCTATGCATTGATGCAGTGGCCAGAGGCCAAACAACTGGCCCGTTCCCAACAGACATGTTTTGAATGGGCACTGCACTAGTAAGATAAATAAGGAGTTTTAACTGTAAATCATGCAAAGATATTCCAGAAGAGCCCTGGAGTATAAATATACACCTGGAAATGTGCAGAATATGTGTCCTTTAAGGATAGTAGTAAAACCAGATGGAACCCTCAAGAAGTCTTTAAATCTCCTGATTAAAATCTATAAAGCAGGTGACATTAATTAAGCAATATTACACAAGAGGATGTGCTTTACTGTCGGTGTTGGCACGATAGTGAAGCTTACGGAACTCAGAGCAAGCACCTCATTCCTGACCGCATCACTGTTGTGCCAACAATAAAGGTAAAGCACACCCTCGAGTGTAATGTTGTGATTATACAACATTTACCAACAAAATAAAAGATATAAACAAAATGTATTCATATTGTGAGGCAATTCGCTCTAAAAATAAAAATCTTTTTGCTTGTATTATCTACTGGAAAACAATGACTCATGTCAGTAGACTCCTATGTAATGAAGTAGCTCACTACTCCAGCAAGTAGGCCGACCCTTAGTATCGACCTAGCAACAGATGATTTCTAGTCCCTGCTGACTCAGCCAGCCAACTTCAGCTAATGCTTTCTAGAGATTGTAGGATTTCTCAAACTGAATAAATACCTCACATATGAACACAAAACTGCTTTGCTAGCTCAGTCTTGTTGTAACTAAAATATCTGCTGAAATTTTTTTTTCCCATGGACAGATTTAGCTACTATGTCCGCAAACTTCACATATATTTTTAAGCTAGTAGCGCTGTGTCACCAGCACAGCTGATGGAGGATGCTGGAGTGGAAGCTGAGACAGACTCTCAACTAAAGGGAAAATGACAAAGTTTTGCTGTTTTTGGGGGTACCGGGTAACGATAACAGTGGAGAAGGGTTTGGGTTTTTCAGTGTGTGTGAGAGTGTGTAACTCGTCTCACAGTCTCAGAGTTCAATCCACGCGGTGAAGGGTCTATTTTGTTTTCCCCACAACCCCTAATCAGTTCAGTTCAATCCAGTTTCACAAACATTAAAGAAAGTCAACTCAAAACTCCACTCAGAGTTTTCACCACAGATCCCCCACAAACCAAAACAAAACAAACCACAGACACGAGCAAAGCAACACAGTACATAAAATAAAGCCAGCAGAAACATAAGATAGGTCGGACCACCGTGTTTAACTGTATAACTTCAAACGTTACAGTTATGGCTGAAAATAACAAAAGAAAAAAACAAGTTTGCCAAGTTCACATATCTCCGCAATTCAAATCAACCACCAATCGTCTACCGAGGAGTGACTGTTGTTGTTAGCAAGATGTCACGGTCTGTAGTTCTAATGAATGGCGGAGTAATATCTTTATTAATGACACTTTTTTAATTTGAGCACAGCTAGGTGTGCTGTCATACTGATTTGAGCACGTTCTAAATGTCTAGTTGACCAATCAGATTGCTTGTTTGGAACTACCTGTTGTATAATGTTTGTTCACACAGTAACACTTTACTTTAAGTCTCCCTATTTATCATTAATAATCAATAGTCATTAATAATCAGTATAAAAACATTCATTAATTAAGTTTTAAGAAGATATAAGGACTTTTAAGTGTTTATTAATGTACAGTATTTTTTGTAACTTCTCCTATGAAGACATATTTGATATTATTACCACTGAGTTTTACTATATTGTCATTTATTATCTGTTTATACAGTGGGAAACACTTCTGTGTGTCCACAGGAGTTATAGTTGTTGATTAATACATTAATAAACACTTATATCTGCTGACAGCTACACAATAAGCTACATTTAAGTGTGTTTCTTCAGTAGTGTCATCTTTGAATGTGTGTGTGTGTGTGTGTGCTGATGTGGAACAGTAATATGATGATTAGGGGAGAACCCTCTGACACATACTGTACGTCTTTGTTTTTGACAGACGGGTCTTTAAAAAACACAAAATAAACCCTGGTTTCATGTCACCACATTATGGCCTTATGTCTGGTTCTATCTGACATTTTGGTCAGTAATTAGTTATTCACATGATATTTATATTTTATAATTATTATTATAACGTGTTATTAACATGTTTTGTAGTTTTACTTTTTCTGCATTGGCTCTAAACAGTTACACCAGCAGCTAGGCTAATTTAGCAGTTTGGTATAAAGGAGACAACGGCATTTTGCATTTTGTAAAGTGAAGACATATTTGTAAAGTGGGGACATGCTAAACAGTTTTTTAATACTCTGGAATTTAAACTTGTATTTAGGTGTATGGCGGATTTATGGTGGCTGTGAAATGTTATACGCTGTATTTTCCATCCCTCATAAGCACCCTGGACTTGTTATCTGTGGTTAATGGCCTTTTCATTGTGAATCCTAAGTTAGTTATCTTTCCATTACTCTGTCATGGCAGTGCGAGCTGACGGTGAAAGGGTCACAATTACAACATGAACGTGACACTGTAGTCTTTTAACCACCGACATAAAGAACAAACAAAAAAACAACATAAAACATATAAATGTATCAAACAAGTTATGAACTGAAAGTTCAAAATCAATCCACACTGAGTCACACTTCTCTGAAATCATGAGTCACACTGTGTGTGTATATGTGTGTGTGTGTGTGTGTGTGTGTGTTTTGCTGATTGGACAGACCAGAAATAAGCACACTGTTTTCCCGGCACAGTGAGGTACACACACTTAATGTCAATCATGTCACTAATATTAACATCATTTCATCTTTCCCTTAAATCTTCTCTCATACATCACTTTTGTGAAGGCGTTCTTCTCCTAACAGTAAATGCAAAGAAAATGTTTCTTACATTCAAAAGCAGCTGTTGGGTTATGGGAGGGGGAGTCTCATTATCAGGCCAGTATGGTAATAACAATGAAAATTAATAGTATATAAATGTATTGTTCCTCAGTCAGGACACTTTAAACAGTGTGTGTATGTGTACATCTTTGTGAGTTTTGGACCTTTGGAGTGAGAGCATTTCTGTCCGGTCCTTGTTCAGTTTAGGGTAAAGGTTGGGGTTAAACATTTACTACTAAGTACATTTACTCAAGTACTGTACTTAAGTAAGATTGCTTGTACTTTACTTGAGTATTTCCATGTGATGCTACTTTATACTTCCACTCCACTACATTTCAGAGGGAAATATTGTACTTTCTACTCCACTACATTTATTTGACAGCTTTAGTTACTTTTCAGATGAAGATTTGACACAATGGATAATATAACAAGCTTTTAAAATACAACACATTGTTAAAGATGAAACCAGTGGTTTCCAACCTTTTTGGCTTTTGACGTCTTACAAAAAGCAGTGTGTAGTCGGGGTCACATTTCGCATGTCTATGAGTTGTTAACAGCTCCACCAAATAGTGATTTTTCCCTCTAAACTTCTCACATGCTTTAATTTCAATAAATGTTCAAATGATCCAATATTTCAGCAAAAATCAAAGATTAGAGAAAAAGTCCAAAAACTGAAAACAGATTTGTGTATCAGAACTTTGTTTTTTTTTCTTTTCTCTCCCATTAATCATCTCACCACCCCTCAGATTTATTTGCTGACCCTTTGGAGGGGCCTGACCCCTAGGTTGGGAACCACTGGACTAAACTAGCTAACTGTATATAAAGTAGTGTAAACTAGCTCCACCTCCAGCAGCTACAACAGTAACATGCTGCTCTAACACTGATGCTTCACTATTAATAATCTAATGATGTCATATATAATAATATATCAGTCAGAGGGACCAAACCACTACTTTTACTGCAATACTTTAACTACATCAAGCTCATAATACTTATGTACTTTTACTGCAATACTTTAACTACATCAAGCTCATAATACTTATGTACTTTTACATCAAGTTCATATGTACTTATAGTTATGTACTTTTACTGTAGTAGGATTTTTCATGCAGGACTTTTATGGAGTATTTTTACATTTTTATGTTGGTACTTTTACTGCAGTAAAGGATCTGAGTACTTCTTCCACCTCTGGACATTTAGCTGTGATGGTTCAGGTTAAGGTTATGTAGGGTTATGACGTTATGTCAATAAGAGTCCTCACAAAGATAGTTTTTTTTAGTTAATTTTTTAAAACACATTAAAAAGAATATTAGTGTCAGCAAACATCATCCATCAGTCCACACACACACACACACTCGGTCTGTATCTGAGCGTCTCAATGGAAAGTTTTGTTACTCAATTCTGAGAAAGCAGCTCTACTCACCGCTGCCTGGGTTCTTAGAGCTACACACACACATGTTTGTACTTCTATCTTTGTGAGGACCTTCATTGAAATAATGCATTTACCAGCCCATTACCCTAAACCAGTGGCAGGCATATAGCAGCCTGTGATCATACAACAAAAAGCTGTTTGCCTCTTATAGATGACATCAAATCTTTTACGTTATTCTCCATAAATCTACTGTAGATAATGATGTAAACACAAGGCTCATGTTAACCCCAGTAAATATGTTAACATCTTACAAACCTACCAGGTGAATAACATCATTTAGTGGAACAGATTTGTGTCAGTAACAGCACTTTGGGGTCATGAAGCAGGCCGCTGTTTATTGAGTGTGGATAAGTTATCAGTAACATTTCTATTCTCGTAGTGTAACACACAGGATATGTTTATATTTAAGAGTCTTTTTTTTTGCTAGTATGTATAAACATAACCTGCCGTCGCACTTACTGATGGGAATTATGACAAATGCCCTCAGATACAACCCAGTCTGTTTTATAAACCAATTTTATTCTTGAATGAATTAAAAGAAATAAAGAAAACAAAACATATTAACAACATATTAAGATGTGTTTTCACTGCGCCTGTACAGTATAAGCAGCACTGAGAAAAACTATCCCACTGTTGAACCTAAATACTGACCCCAAATCTGACCTTAACCCTCAAACTGCCCTCTGAGGGTTGATCAGAAAGTGTCCAAAAATGAACCTGCTCACACTACTGTCACTGTCAAATTAACTGAAAACTGATGGATGTACGAAGGCTCGCCTTGTTATTTAGAACAGAGTTCTACAGAAACAGTCTGTCAGCTGATCTGAAGCCTGAGGCGGAAACTCAACCACACCGATTACCTGGAAAGATATTTCTAGGTAATACCACACATATCACACACGCACACATATATCACACACACACGCACGCGCGCGCGCACACACGCACACACACACACACACACACACACACACACACACACACATCACACTCACCTCTTATCAGGCAGTAAATAAAACTGAAGGAAACCACAGCGACAGGGGAGAATTTAAATAGAAAGTAAAAGCCTGTAAAAGCTGTTTTCAGGGGTCTCACACACTGATCAGACTCTGTTTGACTTTTTAATGTTTTTCAGTCACATATGAATCCTTTGCTGGTGTCAGGTCTGGTCTTAACCAGCTCCAGGTCTCTGGTGTGTACTAAGTTTAGACTGGACCTGAGAACAGTCTGATAACATGAAGGTCACATGTTGCATCTTTAGTCAGCCAATCAGAGTGCAGCGAATGATGGCTCACCTGAAGGCTCATGGCTCATAATTTTAGAGGTTGTGTCAGTTATCCAGCAGGTGGCCATGTTAGGTTTTCCCATCAGATATCTGGAGTTGGACCAGTTAACTGGCTGCTGGCTTTTGATCAGGTTTGTGAAACATCTTTTTCAGGTCAATCATGTACTTTGGGGGCCATGAAGGCAGATGTTTTACTAATAATTTGGACATAAAGGCTCCAGCGGCGTTTTTTGCTGCCTGGTTTAAGTTCAGTTTAAGTCCTTTGAAGAAAATGTTAACTAGTTTTCACATTCAGGCTTTTTGTTATTGTCATTGTTTCTCATCACAGTTGAAATTAACACTGAGCTGCAGCTAATGAACCTTTTCATTCATCTGTCAATAATTTATTTGACTAATTGATTTGTTGTTTATTCTCTAAAATGTTGAACGATTCTTCAGACTGTTGTTCAGTTTGACCTTCATTCCAAAAACACACAGATTCATGTTTCAATCAGAGAAAAATATTCAGCATCAAGAAGCTGCTGTTTCACTTTCATGAGCTTCACTGGTGTTCATGTTGAAAACAACGATTCTGTCTGTCTGTATACCTGTCGCTCTGAAATATAACTGTCACACACACACGCACACACACACACACACACACACACTCACACACACACACAAACACACACAAACACACACAAACACACTCACACACACACACATACACACACACACACTCACACACACACACACAAACACACACAGTCTCTCTGCAGAGTTTTAGGGATTTTCTGCACTTTGCATATAATTTGCATTCAAACCAAAATACTCTCTTTCGCTGTCTGCAGTGTCATATCTGATCTCCCTTAACACACACACACACACATACACACACACCGTTGTATGTCTATCCTTGTGAGGACTCACCCTGAACCATTTTCTTATGAAAACATTAAAACAAAGTCCTGTTTGCTTCTAGTCACAAGTTGCTTTTGTTCTTCAGTTTCAACCAAAGTGATTTTTTCCTTCTAATCAACTTGTCTGTTTAATCTGCTTTTATACAGTGTTTTATAACTTTATGGTTTTATTATTATATACCTATTTTATTTTATTCTATTTGTATTTTTTAGGACATTTAACTTTTATTATAATCTAGTTATTTTCTTCAGTATTTCATTTTTATTGCTTGTATTGTATTATCTTTATTATTCAATTAACTCTTTTGCTTTTTACTTATTTTAGTGTGCATTAGTCTCTAAATCTATATTTAATATATTTAACATCCTACATTTTGTGAGTTGCTTGTAAAGCACTTTGAATTGCATTTGATTTGTTTTAAAGGTACTTTAAATAAAGTTTGACTGATTCTTTGAGTAATTTTTTGATGTAGAATTATTAATTCACAGGAAAAAGGAAAAAGATTCAAGGAAAATCTGGAAGAAAAAAAACAGACACCAGTGGCTGCAGCAGAAATATGTTTTCTTATGGGGACCCCTCAGATGTGTCTTGTAACCCATTAACAGTCCCGCCCCTCAGGTTGAGACCCCTTGCCCTCAACTGAACCTATACCTGATTCTAACTTTATATTTATGGGTGAAGAAAGAAAGAAAGCGTCTTCTTACCCATCCTCCGTTATCTTCTATCCATCCCTGAAGAGGCGGCGAATCCAGACTCTCCGCCATCCACCCCGCGATGTCATCCACCTGCCACGCCCCCTCGGTGTTCGCCACCTCGGCGCTCAGAGCCCCGCCCAGTTCCATCAGCACCACGATGCGTCCCCAGTTCACCTCATCCCTGAACAGCTCCTCCCTGACTGCCGCCAGGCTTCGCCGCGCCGACCCGCCGTCCCGATGCATCAGCAGCGCCGACGCGTGGGCCGTCAGGTCGCCACGGTAATGCCTCTCCAGCTCGTCACCGGCAGACCGCAGCGCGACCCGTAACCGGGGGGGCGGGGCCAAATACAGAACTGAAGGCAGAAAACAAACAAGAACAGGTGAAATGACATCATTACATGTGGTGCAGACCAGGTGACATCACTTCCAATGACATCATAATGCAAGAGACAGAAAACGGTGACATCATAACTAAGAAAAAAGAGTCAAGTGACATCCGACTACGATGACATCATAGAGAGGAAAAGTGGGAGGGGTCAAATGACATCACAAATGACATAACAAAGATGAGTCAGGTGACATCACTAAACAAGGAGCAGACAACAGTGACATCATAATACTGAGAGGAAAAAGGAACAGGAAGCAAGGGGAGCAGTGACATCACAAGCTGTTGCCATGACAACACAGTGAGCTTCCTCACCTGGCAGGGAGGCCTCTTCCTCTGCTCCTCGGTACCACGCCCTCGCTTGTTCAGATCTCCATGGCAACGGAGCTTCATGCCGTCTGCGCTGAGAGCCTATTGGCCGCTCCAGGGGCGGGGCCTGCCAGGCCACGCCCCTCCGCAGCAGCTTGTACCGCAGGTAATCAAATACGATGTCCCGGCTGTCGTACGAGACGGCCATCGCCCCCTGCAGGCCGCCGCCTGTCACCTCCACACCCACAAATCCTCCAATAGGAGCACAGCACCTGATGACATCAGCAAGTAACGTGCTATATATTTCCTGCTGATCGATCAATTGATCAAACGTTTCCAAGAAGAAAACACAAACTCTCCAAAGAGGGTTTTGTCCGGAATGTGACGTCCATGTTCAGGAAAGTGATTAAAACTCAAAGCTGATGTTTAAAAATGTCAAAGATCCCGTTAGACAAAAACATTTCCAAGCAGCAAAGTTTGAGATTGAAACTGTTGTTGCAGCCTCACCTGCGGGTGAAGCGTCAGGTAATCAATAACTGAGGCCATGATCGATAAATAAAAACCTCGTGCATTGAGCTGCAGCTGTGAAAAAACGTTTCGAAGTCGATGAAACTCCTGAAAAGAAGTGACGTTACAAACTGAAAGTGAACAGAAGTCTGAACAGAGAAGAAACAATGTGATGTAAAACCAAACGATTCTGCTCGATAGTGACGGTCAATATCTGAGGCCCTGATCAATAAACACACAGCGCGGCTGTATCGATCATCGGCTCCTCATCCTGAAGACGCGCTTCAGCTCCACAAAGAGTCCAAAGATGATCCAACATCAGGCTCCTTCAGCGGGGAAAACGCCGATCAATAATCGATATCCGGAGTGTAATAACGTGTCGGCGGCGGACAGAAGCAGAGTGAACTCACACTGTACGTGCACACGCACACGCACAGCCGGTGGTCACGCCCCCCCGCCGGGATTCCCCTCCAACGAGCCTCCTTCGCTGACGTAACAACATTAAGCTCTACGTCACTCATTCGCTGATGCCGAGTGCGCGCCCATGTGAGCGTGCACGTCTGATTCGTGTATATTAGCAGTAATATTTTCAATAATACAAATAGTACTAATAGTACTAACTAGTAGAATATTACTTAGTGTTGTTATTATTAGTAGTACTAGTACTTGTAGAAGTATTAGTAATATTATTAGTAGTACTTTTAGTGTAAGTATTATTAATACTAGTAGTGCTGTTTGCAGAGTATTTTTTATAATTAGTAGTAGTATTAGCAGTAATACTTTGAATAGAAGTAGTATTTGTAGTAGTAGTAGTAGTAGTATGTTTAGTAGTGTTGTTGTTAGTATTGTTTTTATTAGCAGTAGTACTTTCAGTATAAGTATTATTAATAGTAGTGGTGATTCTAGTTTAATAAATTGGTAGTAGTAGTCACAGTAGTATTTTAGTGATGTTAGTAGTATTTAAAGTAACAGTACCTGAAACATAAGTACTGTTATAATGAGTAGTAGTAACAGCTGTAGTAGTAGTACTAATAGTAGAAGAAGAATTGTTATTATTTTCATTCCTATTACTTTTAGTAGTAGTAGTAATATGGGGAGGTTAGTACTACAGTACAGCAGCAGTATTCACAGTAATTATCATCCGTCTGTCAGGGTAAATATCATCACCTAGTATTTCTATTTTATTTATTTGTATGTATTTTTAAAGATGATTTCTACATTTTTAAATATAAGCTGGTTTATTAATCACTTCAATAGACACTGTTTTAAAAAATAAAATAAAATAATTATTGTTCTATCTTTGCTTGTTTGTTTACTGATCGTCTATTTGAGTTTTTATTGATAAGAATTAAATGTTCCTCCTCAAGAGTTTGTATGTAACAGACTGTATGTTAAATAAAGTTTCTTTAAAAAGAAAAAAAAACAGTTGGTCCGTGTTGTTATGTGTTGCTGCCCCCTGCTGGATATATGATATATGATATGTCTAGTAAACTGTACATACACTCCAAAAATAAACTTATTATTCATACAATATTTATTCCACATCTGTACAAATATATAAAATAACTTTACATGATCAAATAAAAAACATTAAGTCCAAACAATAGATAGATAGATAGATAGATAGATAGATAGATAGATAGATAGATAGATAGATAGATAGATAGATTGATTGATCGATTGATAGATAGATAGATCTATAGATAGATAGATAGATTGATTGATTGATTGATCGATTGATATATAGATAGATCTATAGATAGATAGATAGATGATAGATAGATAGATAGATAGATAGATTGATTGATTGATTGATCGATTGATATATAGATAGATCTATAGATAGATAGATAGATAGATAGATAGATAGATAGATAGATAGATAGATAGATAGATAGATAGATAGACTGATTGATTGATTGATTGATAGATCTATAGATCTATAGATAGATAGATAGATTGAGTGATTGATTGATTGATCTATAGATCTATAGATCTATAGATAGATAGATAGATAGATAGATGGATTGACTGACTCTTTCTCTAACTGGGAATGTTGGTATCGGCAGTGGTAGAAGAGGTATTCAAAACTGTTTTCTTAAGTACAAACTATAAATACTGCACATTAAAAATACTGTAAAAGTCCTGCATTCAAATATTTTACTTAAAGTGAAGAGTGACAGAGAGGTTTTATCAGCACAATGTGCTTCAATTTACTGAACGTCTGTTCAAGGTGGAGTTTTTAATTCTTATATAACACCTGATAGTTTAACGAATTTTAATGCATCATATTTTAATTGTTATATATTGTGAGTAAAATCTGAATCTGCAACATAATCAGTAACATTTATCTGTTAAAATATAGTTTACAGTGTTTTCCTCTGAAGTAGAAGTACACAGGGCCTTTTGTCAGTTATTTCAGTGTATAATTAATAAGAATATTAACATAATTCAATATGTTTCATATTTAAACATCTTAATAAATCTACAGCTGTTTGGGGCCTTAGACTGTTAGTAAAGTACAAAAACAATGAGGTGGCTACAAGAAACAAATAAAATTAAAGGCCAAATTATAAACAGTAACTAAATCAACTAACTTTTATATAAATAAATAAATAAACATAATAATGCTGTTGTCTGTGCCTGAAAAAGTAAGCTGAGATAATCTCGGTTAAAAACATTATTATTATTATTATTATTATTATTATTATCATTATTACATGTAGCACCACTGGGGGCGGAGTTGAGCTGGGGTTTTTTTCACTGGTTGAAGTATTTACGGTGCAGCTGACATCACGTGAACGCAGCACACACACACACACACACACACACGCACACACACACGCACACACTCCTCCGGTTACCGGGTCCGTGTCAGATGTGTTTCTATTTTTTCCCTCCGACCCGGAACTGCTCTGAGCGCGAGAGGACGGTCTCTCCCCGCATCTCACGCACCAAACTCCGCCTCGCGCCCTCCGGTCTGGACCGATCCGGTCACAACAACCGACCACCGACCGCTGTGCGGGCCGGACCGCAACAACATGTCCCTGCAGCTCCCTCCGTGCGTGATAGACTGCGGGACCGGGTGAGCGCGCACACACACGCACACACACACACACACACACACACACACACACACACACACACACGCATGCATGCACGGATGGATGCACACACTGTAAAGAGTGTGACGTCATGTGTAATAAACAACGCGCGCGCGTGTGTGTGTGTGTGTGAGTGTGTGTGTGAACATCATGTATGTCGCGTGCAGGCCTGCGTGTTTTGGTTGCTATTAAAGGAACAGTTCACCCAAAATAAATCTGCAGGTCGAGCAGAGACGATTAATCGATTGACAGACAATTAATCAGAATCTGTTCTGATTAATTAGATAAGAATCTGTTCTGATTAATTAATGACTGAATGACTGAAACGATGAATTAATCGATTCATCGTTTCAGTCATTTTTTAATCAATAACAGTTTCTTCAAAGTCTTTTCGGCCTCTTGTTTTATATCGTAAATTGAATATTTTTCGGGTTTTGATCTGAAGACGTCACCTTGAGGCCACTGTGATGCACATTTCACTACTTAATAACATTTTATTGATCAAAGATGAATCAATTAACTGAAAAAAAGAACAATCAGTAGGTGAATTGATGATGAAATAAATCAGCCCACATGGACTTTAAGATGAGATGATATAAACATTTATTGATCTCCGGAGAGAAATCCAGGTGTCACAGCAGCGAAAGGTTCAGGTAGGAACCAAACATAAAAATAAAATAAAACACTTGAGCTGCTGAATATCTGCACTGCTTCCCTGAATGAGTGGATGAGTGAACATATGTGCAGTCTATCAATAAATAGTCTATCAATAGATATACGAATATGAATGAATATATGAGTCCATGTGCACACTAAACTAGGACACTCACATACTGTTGCAGCAGTGAAACGTTTGTCAGACAAGAACAACATTAAATTAAAGAACTTCATCTGATGTTCCAAACTCTACGAATAAAATCAGTTTTTATAATCATCTCAGCAGTGTTTACTAAACAATAATCATTACTGACAAAAATCGTTCAGATTTTCAGACTTCAGCTGTTTTCTGTTGGTAGGTAACTTCACTGCAGCTGATTTAAATCTCAAGATAATTACTACTTTATGTTAATTATTATTATTATTATATCTGTAGTACATTTATGAAAGTCTCCCTTTAAAGTGAGACGTCTGTCTCAACAGGACAAACCTGATTAAATAAAAAGGTTTTATATGTAATAGCATCGGTGGAAAGTAACTGGGCGCAGGGGGGTGTCATTATCAGGCCAGTATGGTAATAACAATGAAAATTAATAGTATATAAATGTGTTGTTCCTCAGTCAGGACACTTTAAACAGTGTGTATATGTGTACATCTTTGTGATTTTTAGACCTTTAGAGTGAGAACATTTCTGTCCGGTCCTTCTGTGTTTACAGTTTAGGTTGAGTTTAGGGTAAAGGTTGGGGGTAAACATTTATTACTAAGTAAACTCAAGTACTTAAGTACAGTTTAGAGGTACTTGTACTTTACTTGAGTATTTCCATGTAATGCTACTTTATATTTCCACTCCACTACATTTCAGAGGGAAATATTGTACTTTCTACTCCACTACATTTATTTGACAGCTTTAGTTACTTTTCAGATGAAGATTTGACACAATGGATAATATAACAAGCTTTTAAAATACAACACATTGTTAAAGATGAAACCAGTGGTTTCCAACCTTTTTGTCTTTTGACGTCTTACAAAAAGCAGTGTGTAGTCGGGGTCACATTTCACATGTCTATGAGTTGTTAACAGCTCCACCAAATAGTGATTTTTCCCTCTAAACTTCTCACATGCTTTCATTTCAATAAATGTTCAAATGATCCAATATTTCAGCAAAAATCAAAGATTAGAGAAAAAGTCCAAAAACTGAAAACAGATTTGTGTACAGCAGTAAAGGATCTGAATACTTCTGTGTAATTCAGGCACAGAAACATGTTCAATATAAAAACTGATTATATTAGAGACACAGACTGCAGCTGCTGCGTTCATATGTTCAGTTGAAGCAGTCGTTTCTGTTCTTGCTAACGGTTGTTTCTCTGTATATGTGAGATCTGGTCGACATCAGAGTTTCCTGTGTTTGATGGACAGTATCAGACAGATGGAGGATGTCAGCAGCAGCAGATCTGTGGTCAGTCTGTGCTCTATTCTGGTCGGAGCGTCTGAATGTGGGACAGCTGGAGGAAGTGGAACAGGAGCTGCACGCTGCGTTGACTGTCAGGCAGGAAAAAACAGACAGTCAGTGACTTTAAATGCTCTCAGTGTGCAGAAGAAAATCACAAAGTTACAATTAACAGTAAAGATTTAGAGGGAGATGGAGGTGAAATGATTTTTAAACATGCAGGTCATGAACAATCACATGCAAATTAAACTGATGATGTGCTCACAGCTGCTGATATGAAAACAATACTTTAAAAGAATACTTTCACTTAGTTATGTTTTTTATTCTTCACTGTGATGAAACAGAGTAATGATAATAATATCAAAATTAAAGCTGCAAGCAGCGTTGGTCGGGACCTCTCACTCTGGCCCGTCAGGATCAGATCATTTTGCTTTTTAAAAATGAGGGATATTTCTTACAAGTGTGGTGTGCTTTTATTTTGAAAGTTTGATTGAAATGTGTACTGTCAGGTGTGTAGAGACAGTAAGTAAATGCAGCTAGACACAGAAAAATACTCATATATTTGAATGGAGAGCGTGAACGAACCCACACCTATTTGAACATTTACTGTTTCCACATAGTTTTAGATACAAACTTCATTTGAACTTTAAATGAATCACGAGACTTTGACCTACAAATCTTGAATTTACATGTGTTTTCTATCTTTTACTGTTTTTGAGATATTAGAGTGTGAGTTTTAAAGTCTTTTTTTTTTTTTGCTCCTCCTGTGATTTTATGAGTGTGTATTGCGGAATGTTTCACAGCACTGAGGGAGTGACATCACCAGGAGCAGTTGGAGAGGAGGATTTTAGAGTACGCTTTTTGTGAAATATCTTCATAAATCCCATGACTTTGGCCAAATCTTACATTGAAAATCATATTTTTGTAGGAAATTTTGTTGCGAATCCATTGATACAGGTTTGAAAGTGGTCAGACTTACAGTTGAGACATCAGAAGCCTCTGTTTGACACAAAGTCCGTGCCCATAGATTGCCTCCCCATTGCTTTACATTGTAAGGGTGATGTGGCACTGCAACTTTCAGGGCTTATAAAATCCAAACCGTTCGAGTTATTACAAAGTTTTCAACGACTTTTTTCAGCATAGTGTCATAAGTCATGTATTAAAGTTTGAAGCTGATACCATTAACGCCCTCGGAGGAGATAGTGTTTGTTCAGAGTCCAAAATTGAGGCAAAGTCTTATTTTGAAAGTGAGATTGCAGACTTCCTGTTGGATTTAGGTCAGGGGTGTCAGTATATGATTTGTAGGTCTTGATGAGACGAATAATTGAGTTTTGATTTGATCTCTCTACAACATTCCTACGGGCTGTGGCGGCCATTTTAGTTAGGTAGGTGGCGCTAGTGAGCACATTTAGGCACTTTAGGGGTTGATTTTTACATTTTATCAAATTTTTCACCAGACGTGATGTACGTGCCAAATTTGGTGAGTTTTTGAGCATGTTTAAGGGGTCAAATTTAGGGTTTAAGTGGCATAATAATAAATAAAGACAGGAAGAAATAAACAAACACACGAAAAACAATAGGGTCCTCGCCCTTAGGGCTCGGTGGCTTTTGGGCTTGGTCCCTAATAATAAACTTTATTTATAGAGCACCTCTCTGCAAGCAGGGTTTACAAAGTTCTTTACAGAGAATAGAAACACAGTTAAAAATGACAATAAAACAAAAAGTTTAAGAGGACATGAGTCTGTAAAAATGTGCTTTAAGAAGCATTTTAAAAGACAAGACAGACTCAGCCAACCTGATCTCTGCATAGAGGCTGATCCAAAGTCTAATCTATGATTGTCATCTGTCTCAACATATACTTATATGCACAAACTTATTTGATTGGATGTCTACAAGCCAATCACAGTGTTCCACATCATCTGAAGTGGACCGCAGTAGAGCCACACCCTTTTTCAGCAAGCATGGCCGACTGTGAGGCAACACATTTTATTATTATTAATCTTAAACTGTGTTTAAAGTAAACATGAGATGTTTTATTACTTATACAAGTCAGATTATCATATGAAAGATTTATTGCTTTTACTCAGGATTTTTTTTCTTAAATCCATCCATTAGATCTGAATGTTTGTTAAAATAATACAAAATATATATTTAATGTGTTAAATATATAGATAGATAAAACTCATGTTTCTTGTCTCTTAAGACTATTTATTGTCATTTTTACTATTCAGGTGGTTTCTCGTGTACAGATTCTCCGTTTATGGGAATAGAAAGAAAACTTCTTTTTTTTTATTGCTAATGACTTATGAGTGAATTTAGAGTATAAATCCACCATTGCAATATTATTTTGTGTTAGGAACATAATTGAGTTGTGAACAGAGCAGACTTTGGAGAGACAACACTAGATACAAGGTTAATACACACAGGAAGGAAATAAGGCTTATATGTACATGACTTAGCATCACAGCCATTTAAATATCACATGTGTCAAGACACAAAAACATGTATATAAAAGGTCATATGATAGAAAGTCTTGTGCAAATAACAAAAAACACCTGTTTCATATAAGCAGTAGTAAGAGGGGAGCTGCTATTGGTTAACAGTCATTAAAATATATGTATTATATCCAATATAGAATTCATATAAATGTTAATAGACATTGTTTCATACTTATCATTTCACTTCTAGCTGGAAATGTTGGAAGCTGACATCAGATACCTGAGATTAATAATGTTGTTGTTTCTTTGATTGGGTTGTTTCTCCAGCTTTGTTGTTGTGCGACTGTTTGTGTTTTAACAGCATTTAATGTTTGACGACTTTGGCTTCTTGTGTTCAATAAAAAAAGGGTTTTGGTAGAAAACTCTTATTTTAATTTCACAGTTATTGGAAGAAAGACAGTATAAAGTATTAGAGTAAGCTTTTATCTGTACTGAAATTGAATTGAAAACCCATCTTGAGTCTTCCTCAGATCCAGTTTGTGGTTCCAAAGACTAAAACATTAACTTCTTCCTCATCGTTTCCTGACAGAGTGTTTATCTTTCTGACTGCAGGTACACAAAGATCGGCTATGCTGGAAACACAGAGCCACAGTTCATCATGCCCTCCTGTAAGCATCACACACCTGCACCTCTGGACCACTGTGACCTTTGACCTAACACTCCTGTCCATGCAGACATGAGTAATATCTCAGGATATGAAAATGTGCTGAAAAGAGTGAAAACATCTAGTCATATATATTTATATTAATGTTTTAGAGTTAGTTTAGTTTGTGTGTATGTACCTGTTCTGAATCTGATCCCGACCAGGCATCGCCATCAAGGAGTCGGCCAGCGTGGGAGAACAGGCTCAGAGGAGGCTCGTACGAGGAGTCGACGACCTGGACTTCTACATCGGAGACGAAGCTGTAGACAAACCCAACTATGCAACCAAGGTAGGATGATGAACTATCAGCTTTTAAACTGATTTACAGTTCCTCCAACACAACCTCCTCTCTGTTTCCTTCCTTCCTTCCTCCTGCTGTCTGTGTGTGTGTGTGTTAGTGGCCCATCCGTCATGGGATGGTAGAGGACTGGGATCTGATGGAGAAGTTCATGGAGCAGGTCATCTTCAAATACCTTCGAGCTGAGCCTGAAGACCACAGCTTCCTCATGGTAGGACTCCGTGTTCACTTCTAGATGTGCTTGAACATGTATATAAGTCTATAAGTATGTTAATATTTTCCATGTATGTGGACAAATGTCATCCTACATGTTTTAAAGTGTGTTTGTGGTCAGTTTAAACCAGAGTTAGGTTAGTTTCAGTTCACTGCTAACAGAGCCGGAAGCACTGAACTATGTTTGATGTCAAGACACACCTAATATTTTAGTTTGTAGGAGTACTGGAAGAGGTTCCAGAGATCCTTAATGATGTTCTAAGGGTCCTCGAGGAGAGTGTAGATGTTCATTCACAGGTTGCACCCCTCCTGGATATTGTTGTGGATATTTTGAGCGATGGTCAGCACCTTAGTGGAGAAAAGCACACATGAGCCTTTGATGTCTTAGAGCTGAAAATGTTTATTGAAGCACTTGGCCAAGTGGAGAACCGAAAACAGTAAACACCAGAGTGTTCTGCTCCGATGCTGTCTCTTTCCGTTCTGTCCCCTGAAGGTCTGAGCCCTAATCTTTATCAGCCTACAATATGAAAAATTTGTCTGATTGGTTCACTAGTTTCTAAACAAGGAACTACATTTTACCCGTGACAGTTTAGGTCACGTTGCATGGAGCTTCAGGTCATTGTCAACACATTCTGACTACGCATCCACCCATCTGTGTTGTCTAGGAGCGTCCTCTCTGACCTTGGTAACCATGGCAATGCTGATATACCCTCTATCAGAGAGGCTCCTGCTTTCCCTAAAACATCACAGAGGGTTCTGGAGTCTCAAGGAGCGGAGACAATGTCTCTTTCCTGCACAAGATTTACAGTGTGATCTCAAGGCCCAGGCTTGACCCACTGTAACCCAATTTGTAACCCATAAAGATGGAAAATCCCATAACAGACCCCTCCTGGATATGGTTCCTTTAAGAGGTTCCGGATGTTCTTGATGAGAGTGTAGAAGTCCATTCAGAGGTCTCAGTCCCATTTCGGGAGGTTGTAGAGGTTCTTTAGGAATCCCTGAGTGAACTGTTAATATGGTATTTTGATGTTGCTGTCGTCACCTGCTGTTAATGTAAAACCTGCCAGCTGACAGCCGCGTGTGGATGTTTGCAGACGGAGCCTCCTCTCAACACTCCGGAGAACAGAGAGTACCTGGCTGAGATCATGTTTGAGACCTTCAACATACCTGGACTCTACATTGCAGTGCAGGTGAGACGCACAGACAGACTCTTCATATACAGGTGTACTGTGTGGTGTTATGAAGTAAAACGTTTCTCTGTCTCCGTCAGGCGGTGTTGGCGTTGGCGGCGTCCTGGACGTCTCGGCAGGTCGGACAGAGAACTCTGACCGGCATCGTGATCGACAGTGGAGACGGAGTCACACACGCCATCCCTGTGGTGAGACACAGACACACACACATTTCATTTAACATACCTGTCTTTGTTTGGAGACTTGCGGCTCACTGATTGGTCGGTGTGCCTGTCTGTCACAGGCTGAGGGCTACGTGATTGGCAGCTGTATAAAGCACATCCCCATTGCAGGGCGGGACATCACCTTCTTCATCCAGCAGCTGCTCAGAGACCGAGAGGTGGGGATTCCTCCAGAGCAGTCGCTGGAGACTGCCAAGGCTGTCAAGGTACCACCTTCCTCCATCATCTCCTCCTCCCACTCTTCTTCTCTTACTCTTTGTCCTTTGTTCCTACTCATTTTCCCTCCTTCTACTCCTCCTCCTTTACAACTTGACTATTTATTTAATTTTATTTATATTTATATTTGTTGTATTTGTGTGTGTGTGTGTAGGAGCGGTACTGCTACATCTGTCCAGACATCGTGAAGGAGTTCACAAAGTACGACTCTGACCCAGGGAAATGGATCAAACAGTACCGTGGAGTCAACGCCGTCAGTAAGAACGCCTTTCACATCGACGTCGGCTACGAGCGCTTCCTTGGCCCCGAGATCTTCTTCCACCCTGAGGTGAGTCAGCTGTTATGATGCAGCTTCACCTCGTTATAACGCTGAGTATTTAAAAAATAAATGTGAAATTAACTTGATGTTAAAAACAAAGTAAAGGTTTAATTAAAGTCAAATAGCTTCAGTAAAAAATAAAACTCATAAAAGCAAAAAAGAAACTTGTCCTGAAGTTAAAAACTAATTCAAAGGTCAAGATTATTTTGGAGGGAAAGTTTTGGTGGAAGGACATCAGATAAGTGATAAAAGTGGAGGTTAATGTGTGTACATGTTGTATTAATGTGTGTTTTTCAGTTTGCTAACCCAGACTTCATGCAGCCCATCTCTGATGTTGTTGATGAGGTCATCCAGAGCTGTCCAATCGACGTCAGGAGGCCGCTCTACAAGGTAACTCACCCCGATACGACTGTATGATTCACCTTAAGCTCTGCTAGCGACCCCTACAGGCTGCAGAGTTCATTACAGCCACAATGTGAACTAACAACATCCTCTCTGAGTCTCACCAGAGAAAAAATATCCAAAGCTTGTCCTGAAGGTAGCGCTAGAGGCATGGATAGAATACAAGGGCCTGAAATTTCTGGTTCACCTGCTAAATGCCACAAAACAACCACAGAGAGAAGAGAACTACAAAGAGATGGAAAACTAGAGAGATGCAATTTTCTTGGCCAATTACAATTTTCTTTCTTTATAAGAACTGAATAATATTATATTATATTTTATATTTTCTTTCTTTCTCAGAACTATAATTGACAGCATGCACAAACTTTTCTTTAATGGAAACTTGAAATTCAATCATATGTTTATATAAAACATTAACTTTTTAAATAACAAAACAAAAAACAAAATAAAAGGTGCACCAGGTTGAAGGACCCTCTTCAGTCTTCTTCACTCACGTTGAACTTCCACATTGACGACATGTTGTGTATGTGGCTGTATCATGGACGTATGGGCTGTACTGCCACCGTGTGTGCGACGTGAACTATTGTGTGGTACATGTGTGTAAATTTGACTGTCAAATAATCATATATGATACCGGTCAGCCGGTCACTATCCAACTTTGATTGGTGGCCGATTGATTGGTGCGTCTCTACTCAACAACCACAAATATCAGAACAACTACGATCAGAATGTTTCAGGACAAACAGACAGCTTGTTATTGGATGTTTCACTATGAACTAAAGTGTGAGAACTGTATGTTAGATGTTTTTTAAGTGTAAACTGTGTGCATCTTTGTGTGTGTGTGTCAGAACATCGTGCTCTCTGGGGGATCCACCATGTTCAGAGACTTTGGACGGCGGCTGCAGAGAGACCTGAAGAGAGTCGTGGACGCTCGACTGAAACTGAGTGAAGAGCTCAGTGGAGGACGGATAAAGGTCAGACAGACAGACAGACAGGCAGACAGAGAGACAGACAGTCAGACAGACAGACAGACAGTTGATGGATTTCTGTATTTGTATTTTACTGCAGCCAAAGCCGATGGAGGTTCAGGTTGTTACACATCACATGCAGCGATACGCCGTCTGGTTTGGAGGCTCCATGCTGGCGTCCACGGTAACCACACACTTACACACACACACACACACACACACACACACACACACACACACACACACACACACACACAAACACATTTGTACTTCTATACTTGTGAGGACCCTCAGTGATATGCCTTCACCTGATTCTAACCTTGAGCCTAAAATAAAGTCTTAACCCTCAAGCAGCCCTTTGAAGAAGTGACTCTAATCAGTCCCCTCATAGTTAGACTTAAAAGTGCACACGTACACCCCACATACACAAACTATACCATTTGCTTTAATAACATTGTTTGTGTTTGTTTGTTTGTTTGTTGTTGATGTGTGGTTGTGTTTCCAGCCGGAGTTTTTACAGGTGTGTCACTCTAAGAAGGACTACGATGAGATCGGCCCCAGCATCTGTCGACACAACCCTGTGTTTGGCATCATGTCCTGATGGCAGCCGCGACAGGGCTAGCCTGTTAGCCTACTATGTTGTTAGCCCATTAGGTTGTTAGCCTGTTGGCCTTTCAGCCTGCTACCCACTAGATAGCCAGCCAGCCAGCTAGCCTGTTAGCCTGTGGGCTCTGCAGCTCGCTGGCCTGTTTACCTGCTATCTGCTAGCCTCCAGCCACTTTGCCAATAGTTAGTCTCTTGCCCCACTCAGTTTTCAGCCCAATAGACTGTTAGCCAGCTAGCTCAGCGCCATCAAGAACAAGAAGACCCGCAGGAACTGAGGCACAAACTCGAGTTAGAAAACGGTGAAAGAAAAGCGTGCTATCATTATATTTTAAACTAATAAATCTACTCAACAGATAACTATTTTTTATCCAAAAATGTCTAAAGGCTCAGAGGATTTCTCTAGCTGACAGTCTGCTAGCTGCTAGCCTGTTAGCATCCCCCTCAATGATGATTGTTTTACTGAGTTACTTTAGAGAAACGTACAGGCCGAGTTTACAAAGTTTTCTTTTGTCATAGTGACCTTTACAGCAAACGAGGAAGAACTGAAACCAGAATTGTTTAATCGGTTTAACAGATTCTGTTCTGAACACAATTACCAAGAGAAACCAAACAAAATTGACACTGTAGGAAGAGGCTGAAAGAACTTTTAACAATTTGGAAAATAATATTTGATGATGGTGGAAATGTTTTTAAAAATTGGTAAAAAGTGTGAATAACTTCACCCGCACACACAAAAATGAGATGAAATACTTTTACTGCAGTTGTTAACACAAAGCCAAGAACAGAAGTCTGTTCACTTTTTCTGTGTTTGAGTTCTGCTGTAAAATATGAGCCGACTGTTTCAGTGATCATCTCTTTCATCACTGCCGTGTTTTTTCTACGTCTTCACCACATCCTCTGCATGTGTCGGAGCGTATTTATAGGACACCTGCTGTCAGTCAACATGTTAGCTTGCTAGCTGTCGTCATGATTGGATGCTTCTCATCTCTTTTCTAAAGACACTCGGCTGCTCAATGTGTCTCCAGGATTTCATAGTGACATATTCAGAAGAATCTAACAGATGAAGATTAACACCACAAACATTGCCTTTTTAAATGACTACTTTTCCTGTGACACTGAACAAGAATAATAACAGAATAATAACAATAATTTAAGTTGAACTGAAATTAAAATGTATTTTTGCTAAGAAATCCCAAAAAAGGAGAATTGCAAGTTTTATTTATTGATCTGCAGTGATAGTGCCCTTCTTCTCCAGCAGGTGTTGAACCAGAACAACAACCAAGTTACATCTAGTGGAAATTAGGCTAACATTAGCAAGCTAAAATAATTAGCTTCCACTTTCCAGGTAGAACACAAACTTAACAGCACATTGGGTCCTCCCCAGTGTTGAATGTTGTAAAGGAACAGACTATTATTTGAATTAACAACAGTGATTGAAGTTTCGGTTGGCAGCACTACAAGCTGTAAACTGTTGCCTGTTTCACCGTTGTGTTTGTGTCCAGTTGACAACTTTAAGTCCAATACTCACTCAAGTTTTAGCTGTTTTGAGAAAAATAATCCTCTTTAGTTGCTAAACCAAAACTCAACCTGCTGCAAAACTAAACCTAGCAGCTGATAGAGACTAAAAAGCTCTGCAGAGCTGCAGACTTTTTACATTACACTACAGTACATTATAAAAAATAAGTCTAGCTATTAGAGATATAATAATTTGTTTTTAAAGATGATTAGAGCGGCTTTAGATCAATAATGTTACATAATCAACGTTATGTGGATGTGCTGAAACTGGGAAAAAAGGAAAGTCTTGTATCAGTGTTCATAGGATTTATAGCTATGACGTTACACAGAAGTTGTCAGTGTGTAATGTGTTGAGAATTATCAGTGACGCTGCAGCTCCTCTTCGCTTTATGGAGCTTTATAGTGAGTTTCAGCTCATTGTTAATCTGTCTGGCTGCAACTTTACTGTTCTGGTTCACTCTAAGCGCTCTCATAGCGTCGTTTTCAGGGAAAAAGCTGTATAAAAAAAAGCCACTGTACACTACCTGCTCAGCAGCTGGTGAACATAGTGGAGCATTTAGCAGCTAAAGAGACAGATATTTCCCTCGGGAATTGGTAGAGAGCAAAAACAGCTAAAAGAGAGTGAATATTGGACACAGAAAGTGAAGAGAATTCAAATTTCAGTTGAATGAGCAGCACAAACAATGTTGACAGTGTGATTTTCAGAAAGTCACAGTGTGACAAAAGACAAAAACACAATGTTGTAGCTTTCTTTTCATACTCTGAATCTACATTAAAGGGAAAATAAACAGGTTTTTTGTGATTTTGATGGTGCAGAGCAAGCTGGCAGTGAGAGTTGCAGCTAGTTTAGTGTTTTGTTGTTTTCATTTATTTCTTTTTGTTGTCTGTCTTCTCACAAACAGCCTTCTGTGTTCCTTCACATGCAGCTCAGTCATAAAGAGACATTTAACTGCAGACATATAGATATAGATATTGTTCTTCATAGTTTAATGAGTACAGATTTAGGTTATTCTTATATTTGAACACCCAGAAATGACTGATGTGACCCTTAATCACAAACTGTGTAGTTACTCTGTATGTGTGTTCTTGAACATGTTGATGTTTTACAGGCTGTATCATAAACTACTGCACTCAGATCGTATATATTTATAAAGATAAATAGTTTATCAGAACAAAGAGGAGAACAACACATATATTATTAAGTTAAATATATATATATTTATGGTATATACTGTATGCTGAGAGGGATCAAACTGATCCAGGAAGGGGCCAAAACCACAAGTAGCACCGTCAGCAGAAGTATGGTGCGTTCAGGGACAATCATGTGAAACTAATTTTCATGTAGAAACACAAAGGTCAAGTCTTCCACATGTATTTTCAAACATAAAAGTCAAAAAACAAGGACACTGGGAAACTAGAAAAGAGGAAGACCAAGACACTTTTTATTTGCAAAAATGTAATATAGTTTACAAAAAAAACAAGAATGATGTGTTACACAAACAAAAACCAAAAACTAACAACAAACGAGGACATAAAGGAACAACAACATGAAAGGTACAGCACAGTAAGAAATGTAACTATATAAAAAATAATGGAGAAAAGAGAGGACTGAGTGAAAATTATGAAGTAAATAATTACACAAAGTAGAACTGAGTTAATTCAGAGTATTGAGTCAGCAGCTTTGCTTCATTCTGAAAGGAAACGCAGCAAACTGGGTGAAGAATTTGTGTTTTTTGGGATATAAAATTTAGACATCAAGATGTGAAAATTGACAATATATTGAAAGGAATTATTCTCGTGTCAGAAGAATACAGTAACATCAAGTCAGAAGTCAAATCAAAGGTAAAAAGCTCATTAATGAAGCTGAAAATATGAGTAGCGAGCTAATGCCAAAAGTTTTTTTTGGTGTTAACAAAAAGTACAAAGATCTGCAATGTCTACATATTTTGCAGTAAACTTGAATAAATATGATGCAGAAATTTAAAATGGACTTATGAAATGTTCTTACTTGACGTATCTCAGTCTGTATCGCCTGGAGTTAATCTGCATCTGTGCACATCTTTCTCTTGGTTTTGTTTGCATTTAAATCTCCACGTTGTTTCAAAATAAACAAATGTGTTGGGAGGTGAACTTGTGGTTTGGAGTCTCTGGGTTGCTCTCCGCTCTGCTGAGTGTACAAAACACATGACAGATCTTTAGTTTTGTGATGTCCACAAAGCTGCAGTGAATCATATTTTTGTCAAAAACAAGCGAGTTGAACTTGAACATGGAGCAGAGTGAGATTCAATGAATGTTAATGATCTGTGGTTTGGTACTGAGCTGCTGTCAATAAACACTGATCACCTTCAACACTGACTGTGGTCTCTGCTTTCGTAGTTCAGGTAATTAGAGATTCCATTTGGGAAAAACAGGTGCACACACTTTCACTTTTAGATGTCTATCCACTCTTACAGCTATCATAACTCACTGAACTGTCAATCAATTTTTCAGTGGTTTGGGTTCACAAAATGCCAGGCATTTATTTGAATACAGACTAGTTAGTTGACCAAAAATAGTTGATAATAATTAAAAGGTGAGCTTTCTGGTTGTAATTATTACAACTTCACATGTCCTGTTTTTAATATTCATACTTTAATACTCTACTGACATTTCTCACATTATTTACAAAAATGTATAAAAATGTAAAATGATGACTGAGTTAGGTGTTTGGGCTCTTGTTGGTTCCTATGTGTGCATGTGGCGTATCCAGGTTTGGTGTCAATATAGAGGCTATAGATATATAGAAGAGTTTGGAATGTTGCTGTGCAGTGTTGCCTTAATTTGTGAAAGCTGCTCACAAGCCAATGTGAGAGGCTGAAGTGATGGTTAGTTGCATTTATGGTCAATGCCATCCTGAGTTTCAATGTTCACCAACATCAAATATATCTTCCAAAGTGACAGCTGAGGCCCGTCCCACAGACTGGATGAGGTATCCATGTGTATACTGTATATCTATTGTCAGCATCTAACAGATGGCTGACCATGGCTAACCAGCCATGAGCAGCTGTTGTCCACATGCAAGTCTGCTTATTATAAGCAACTTTGGGCTTGTTTTTCTGTAAAGTCGCTTACAAATATTGGTAGTGTCATACCACACACACTATTACCATACTATTACTATACTGAGCAACAAAGATGCTCAGCTTTGTCCACCACCATTGTGGCGATCAGAGGCACGTGTTGACTGGTGGTCACCATTTAATCACAGCCTCTGTTCAAATCTCATGGTCAACTCATTGACTGGAACTCCTGTGATTGTGTGTATAGATACTGTGATAACAGCTTGGGGCTCAAATTCAAACCTTCACTTTTCATCCTGAGTCCCATCAGTTCACAGGTTGTTTTTTTGGGGGGGGCTTGTTTCCAAAGTGTAGTTGCTTATTTGGGCTTGCTCCCTATATGTCTAATGTTAAATTAAGTTTGACTGAGCTCCATGTAAGTTGTCAAATATTGCTGCCTTCTGTCAGAATCACGCATGTACTAACTGACATTAAAATTCTTAACTGTGCCCTGGTCACACAGTGAGGTGGTGTGGCTTATTGACATGTTTTTAATAGTTCATGGACAACAACGGAGATCTACAGTACAGAGGAATAAGATATATCAGGCTTTGGATACATACACAATACTTTTAGTAGATCAGTTTGTTTACTAACAATACTTGTTAGTAGTTGTTGGTTTGGATCCAAACATGCGCTTTGTTAATAAGAAGAAAAATAGAGAAAATCCAAAAATATCACTTAAAATGTCTAGATAACATTCATCATCTACATAATTTAATTGCTTTTTCTTTTTTTTGTTTTTTTAAGAACTTCTGACTGTCTTTGCTGCTGAAAGGATACCCTGTTCTGAGGAAAGTGATGGAGGTTGGAGTCGGTGTGGGATGCACGTTTTGATACTGATATATCACCTCTGGGTGGAGTTTCAAGTGAGCCATGTGCTCACATAATTTCAATATTCTTACCTTGTAAGGGTGACACCTTAATCCATCCTGTAGAGATAAAGGTAAAAGTTATCTGCAGGTCAACTCATCTGATCACAGCCCTCCTCTCACTTGGAAACAAAGCTACTCTCTGATCTGAGTGGTTATTGCTTTCTGTCTGGCTGTCCAAAACTGAAGTTAAGTGTTTAATAAGTGTAAATCTGATACTTAAACACAGATTGAGAAAATAGTTTATATTTAGCAGAAAATGGCAGATTTCTAACTTTTTAATTACCACTAGCTCACATGAATCAACCGAAAATGCGTCCAACCTACTACTGACCTCAGAGTCTCCAGAGCACACAGTGGATTCCCCAGTAGAGCAAACAGTTGTTTCACTGGTGAACAGTCCAGGTTAAAACTCAGATCCAGCTCTTTCAAATTGCATTGTGTGGAACAGAAAGCTGAATTCAGATAACCAAAGCCTTCATTATTCAGATCACTGCTTGTCAACCTGCAGAAAGAGAAGGAGTTTAAGAAACCAGTGCTAATGTTTTAGCTCCATCCCAATGTAAAAATGTGTCTGTACCTCAGAGTTCCCAAATGACAATGTGGATTCTGCAGACATGATAATAGATGCCCAGTCCCCAAATTCTTCATGTCATTGTAACCCAGGTCCAGCTCCCTCAGATGGGAGGGGTTGAACTCAAGTGCTGTTTTCAGAAAAGCACAGCTGTTGTCTGTCAATCCACAGTATCTGAGCCTGCAGGAGGACACACAGTTAAATTAACAGGGTACATTACTTATTGTAAGTCATTACTCCATAAACTCTATGGCAACATGCATCTACCTCATAGGAGACGTTAGGAGTTTGTCCCTAACTTTAATTTCTGTGAGATGGCAGACAGACATTTTTTTTTCAATGTTATATATTTTGGTGGCTGACTGACAGGGTTTTTAGTCACAATAATTTAAAAAACTGTTTTCAGTACAGCTTGTTGTTTTCAGCACAATCTGTCAACATAACCTCTGACATATTATCAGCAGTCGAAGTAGATGTGGCTAACTTTGTTAGAAAACAGCTGCCTACTTCCACATCCAGCAGGCTCAGAACAACATGATCATCCCATTGGAGTGGCGTTTGAATGTAAGTTCAATATTCACTCTTCTTTTAGCCCTGGTTTCCACTAGCTCCTGAGGGAAATATCTGGCTCTAAGCTGCTAAGTGCCAGCCTGTCTCTAACTTGGGGTCACCATATGGGTCTGCATGCGCTTTTGTCTTAAGAAAGTTACTCTTTTGTAAAGGGGTGGGGTTGTTACTGCATATGACACCCTTCACATTATACAGAATAATGTAATGAATTGTTTATATAATAATAGAATACAATAGAATACAACTTTTTTGTCCACCTGGATGGACAATAAAGTGATATTCTATTCTATTCTATAAATCAGTGGCTGCTCCCAAAGATGAGTTTGCAATATCATGAAAACAGAAGGCATGTAGTTGCTGTGTGGACTTTTGTTTGTAAGAAAAGGGGGTCTGAGTGGGTGTTACAGTGTGTATGTGTACAAAAGTTGTAGTGTACTTCCTGATTCATGTAAAGAAATCCCTAGCTATGCTACTTCAACAACAACATTACCTAAAAGGTCCAAATGCAGAACATTATCCAGAAGAATAGTATTGTCCCTGCATATGCACCTCTGTTAATGTAACACAGTCACAAAAATAGAGCACCTTAAATTTCAGCCATCATTTGTATCTAAGCCCTGTCTCCAAAATAAAATTCAATCCTGCAACTGCACCAACCTCAGAGTCTCCAGTCTGCAGTGTGGACTCCCCAGTCCAGCAGACAGTAGCTGCACTCCTGAATCCTGAAGCTTGTTGTCACTGAGATCCAGCTCTCTCAAATGGGAAGGGTTGGACTTCAGAGCTGAGGCCAGAGAAGCACAGCTGATCTCTGACAAACTGCATTTGTTCAGTCTGAACAATAAAAGAAGGCACAATAATTATTTAAGATATTAAATCCACACCATTAAATTATGTAGATTTGTGAGACAAGAATTTAAAGAGTGAGAATACATTCCGTGTTTAGCCCATCTCTCTCTGTTGTACAATTGTGAGAGATGGCTCATAGGATGAGTGAGGATGGGAAGGAGAGGTAGGTTTAGGGAGCTGTGTCTTTAATAATAAAATAATAACTCCATCTCAGTTCAGTGGCAACAACCTTGGACACTGAAGTAAAAACTCCTAGTATTTCAGGTGTTTACCCCTCTGTTTCTTGTTGGTTCCCTGTTTGTTCTCTCTCTCTGTCAGAGTGTGTCTTTCCCTCCTGCTGCCTATCAACCTACACACCTGTGACCCATCCACTTATCAAGCTCCTGCAGTATATACACCCCAGCTCTTCACTCCAGTCTTCGCCAGATGATCAGTTTGCCAGCGTGGTACTAATGTTACAGCCAAGTTAAAACTCCTAGTCAGTAAATCTCTTGTGGTTGCCTGAACTCTGTTTGACTCTGTGTTTTCCTGTGCCTCAGGTTCATTATTCCCCTGTGGTCTCTGTCTGCCTGCCCCACTCCACTGTTATTCTGGCTCAACTCTCCAAACCTAGTATTATAGTAGTATCTTCTAATAAATGTAATGCATAATGATATTATGAAGGACCACAAGAGACATGGAAATAGTAATAAGTAGTAAGCAGTTCATTAATTAATAACTAACTGTAAAATTAAAAAGATGAATTATAAAATGAATTTACAAATGCAATTATCCTTCAATAAACTGTTCAAATTAAAAAGAGATTTACAAAGCAACTTTAAAATAGTCAATAAAAACATCATTTAAAAATTAATGAATTCTTTAATAAAAATGGAATTTCAAAATCAATTTGAAAATGCAGTTTTTAAAAGAGAACTAAAGCACTGACTTTGAAAACTGAATTAAGAATACAGCTTTTAATCAGACATTTAAAAGAGCAATTCTTTTTTCCCATTTGCATTTCTATTTCCTTGCTGCTTTTCCTTTTCCTATTCACTATTGGATTTGCTGCCTCTCCATTCAGACTTTCAGTGATGCTTTTGGTCCCTGCACTGCTAAACAATGCAAATCAGTCTCTGTTGAGTCTTGTCAGTACAAGCTGTCATGTTATGTCCATGGTTTGTTTGTAGTGATACTCAGGTTTTATTCTAACAAATGTGTGCTGGCTATGTTGTATGTATGTAAATAACACATGTCTGATTGATGATTAGTGCCAATCATAATGGCGGAGAATCAAACCATGGACATAATGTGACAGCCTGTACTGACAAGACTCAACAGAGCTTTTATTATGAAGACCAGGAGCCACTGACAGGAGGGGGCAAGGGTTTCCTCCTTGCATGCCTCCCATGAAAATCAAACTTATGCAGTCTTTTTCTGATGGTAGATGCATGTACTTTGAAATCAACTGTGGCAAGAGCTACCTGTAGGTCCCATGATGGCATTTTAGGGTTGTTGGAGACTTCTTTATGCATCTTGCAGTCTGCTCTTAGGCTGAACTTGCTAGTACAGCCTGACCTGGCCATGTTGGCAGTCGTTTTAAATGTTCTGAACTTTTAAATTATTTTCTGGACAGTGGAATTGCTGATTTCTAATTGTTTGGAGAACTTTTTAAATCCCTTCCAAGACTAATATGCATCTACAACCTTTTTTCTGAAGGCCTTAGAGAGCTCTTTTGATGGTGATACCACTCAATTCAACAATCAAGAGAGAATAAAACTAAATGTCTGAGGTTTAAATAAGACAGGCTCCTCCACAATCCTCTCTGACAAAGTTTTAATCATTTGCACCTGATGTGGTGCACTTAATCCTAATTTTAGGCATTGTATGTAGTAATAAACATGGTTCTAACTTCCTTACAAGAAAATTGCATTTCGATCAATTACATTATACAAATCATTTTTAAAAGACATTATTTTTATTTGTTTAGTTTAGACATTTTATTTGTTTAGTTATATTACCTCCATCTCTCACTTTTGTTTAAATTAAAATAAAATGTCCATATGTTTACATACATTGAAAAATATATGTTTTCATGGGTGTCCTATCTTTTTCACATGACTGTATTACCAAATAGCAACAATTGTTTGGCAAACTGATTGTCACTTCAATAGAGCTGTCCTGACCTCAGAGTCTTCAGTCTACAGTTTTGATTCCCCAGTCCAGCAGACAGTAGCCTCACTCCTGAATCCTGCAGGTTGTTGTAACTCAGATGCAGCTCTCTCATACTGGAGATGCTGGACTTGGGCTTATACTTTGACAGCACTGAAGCCAGAAAGGCACAGGAGCTCTCTGTCAGTTGACAACTATCAAGTCTGGTGAAAGAATGAATATGAGTTCAGTCAGATGTGATAAAAACTATTGTCTTGTCATGAGAAATATAACATCTACATAAGTAACATCAAATGACTTCACCTCAGAGTCTCCAGTTTACAGTGTGGACTCTCCAGTCCAGCAGACAGCAGCTTCACTCCTGAATCCTGAAGGTTGTTGTCACTCAGATCTAGCTCTCTCAGATTGGAAACTTCAGACATCAGAGCTGAGGCCAGAGAAGCACAGCTGACCTCCATCAGTCCACAGATAACAAGCCTATAATTAGTAAATGCATATCAAATCAGACATATTATACTAATAAACAATATCCACCTTTTGTGGTAATTTACAGCTGTGTTTAAAGTAAAAACATACAGACCAAAGTGCTTTGCAATTTTCCTTGTTACTTCTGCACATAAATACATCTGCTAAGCTGCTCACAATGACTAAACTCTGGGATATTAAAGTACATAAGTTGCAGTAAATGTTTTTTGTACAGCGTGATTACAGTAATTCTCAGGCATCATGTTACACTCTCATCTAAAACTTTTGTAATCCCTACTGTCCACTGTGGGCATCTGGTACATCACAGTCTTCTTTTGTCTTAGTTTGTTCAGCAGACACAGAGACTATCTGTTTTTTTTCTTTATTTTTCTTGTATGCATACAAGATCACATATACTGAACAGAATGTCCTTAAGGTAGAGTTTTGCATGCATGTGAGGATTTTTTCCTGACACCAAAAGTTGTTTTTGCAAGCACATTAGCTATCTTAGCTGGAATTATGTTGCCTGCAAGTGGGAAATTACAGCAATCTTTTCTCATCAAACCAATTGTTAGACATGTACAATCACAACATGTATTCAAAACAGACTTAATAGACATACTTTCATTATTCAATTAAACATGGCATATTTTCCTCACTAAATGGCTGCATCTGTCTTTGGGATGCTGATACAAATAGCCAAGTAAATTTTTGTGTAGTCACAAAGTGGACAGCTTAAGTGGGTAAAATCCTTCACACGTGTAGAGCTCATAAATTGGGTCATGTGAAAAGAACAAATTTTCTCGATCACTTAATTTATAATAATAATAATATTTTAACTTATATAGCACTGTCTAGCATAAGCACAATGTTCTTTACATATTAAATTGATTACAGAATGATGAATACAGAATAAAATGGCATATGACATATTTGGTAAAAGTGTTCATCCTTCTCAGCTGGTTTATTTTCAAACAAAGAACAAAACACATTCACACATGGATGCACAGGAGTTTAGAAAAATAAGACACTATTTGAACTGACCTCAGAGTCTCTAATCTACAATTTTCCAATCCAGCACACAGTAGTTTCACTCCTGAATCCTGCAGCTTGTTCTCATTTAGATCCACTTCTCTCAGATGGGAGGGGTTGGTCTTCAGAGCTGAGACCAGAGAAGCACAGCCTTTCCCTTTGACCATACAGCATACCAACCTGTAGAATGAGGAAGATTTAAGAACACTATTACTGTTCTGTCAATTCAGTTCCATTTAGAGTAAAAAGACAGTGCCTCAAATACCCCAGAGTTTCCAGTCTACAGTGTGGACTCTCCAGAAAATCACACAGAAGCTTCACTCCTGAATCCTGCAGCTCGTTATGACTGAGATCCAGCTCTATCAGATGGGAGGGGTTGGACTTCAGAGCTGTGGCCAGAGATGGACAGCTGATCTCCGTCAGTCCACAGTTATCAAGTCTTTCATGAGCGGATACATATCAAATTAGTTGAATTGCAATATAGGATCTAAATTCTATATCAATTTCTAGACACCATCTGAGTGCAATGATAGCATTAATGTGTTTAGTATGATTTAATACAAAAAGCATAAGCATCATCTGCTTAAAAATGAAAGGGGTAGACTAAACCACAGTTGGGTGAACTGACCTCAGGGTCTCCATTTCAAAGTCTGAAATCTCTAATATATCACACAGCAGCTTCACTCCTGAGTCCTGCAGCTTGTTGTCACTTAGATCCAGCTTTTTCAGATGGGAGGGGTTAGACTTCAGAGCTGAGGCCAGAGAAGCACAGCTGATCTCTGACAAACTGCAGTCCATCAATCTAAAAAACAATTAAGCATGCATATCTTGCTTGACATCATGTAGTGTTTAAGCTGGCAGTATTCTTGTTTTTACGGTCAACATTATTGTGGAGTGGTTTGATCAATGCAGTTTGTACTGACTTCCAGTCAGCACTTTTAAAAATGTTTGCATGATTGTATTAAAAGTCCCCCCCAGTGCACCATTATCAACAATGTATCAACAGCCCCCCTTTCTTTCTCTCTCAACCCAACCGGTCAAAGCAGATGGCCGCACACCAAAAGCCAGGTGCTTGAGGTTTCTACCTGTTAAAGGGGATTTTTTCCTTGCCACTGCCACCAAGTGCATGCTCATGGGGGTATTGTTAGGTCTCTGTAAATTAAAGAGTATGGTCTAGACCTGCTCTATGTGAAAAGTGCCCTGAGATGACTTTTGTCATGATTTGGTGCTATATAAATAAACATTAATTGATTGATTGATTAATTGATCTCACAGTTTCCAGTAAGTTATGGCATCAGTTGGATCTGAGCTGACGCAAACACTTAGAGCTCTATTTTAGTGTTGGCACACAGTGCAGAATGCAGCTCCGCCCAGTGAAAATAACAAAGAACTGGTACTTTCCTGGAGCACACTGAGGTTATTTCCTCAACTGTGTCAGTTTGGTATTTTTGTGACTTGCTGTGAACTGTGCACTGCAGTAGGAGGAAAGGAGTAGAGAGTGTGGCAATGCCAGTCCAGTAGCGCACTGCAGTCTTGGTACCCAGAACCCAGTGGGTCTCAATCTGACTGCCACCCACCTGCTCAGAGAAGGTTGAGAGCTCAGCACACATGCTACGTGTTCCATGATATGTTGGTGGTGAAGGCACACCTATATATACCTCTCTGAAACCACTTTTGTTCTACATTTTTTAACCAGCTGATAACTCAAGTTGCCCACAGTTAATATCTGTGTACTCAGTACACATTGGTTGTTCATGGCAAAGACACATGAACTGCACAAACAATCTAGCTGTCATATTCACATGAACATGGCAAGGCAAAAGATTATTCATGTTCACACTAGACGCTCCCTTAAAATCTAGACAGTGTTGCTCAACATTATGTTGTTCCAATAAGTGGGCTTTGCCATTTAACTATTGTAGTGACATTGCCTGGATCTTCATATATTAGACAACTATGTACTTACAGAACTATTAAAGGATAAGGCTGGTAATTTTCTATATTTTTCTTATTGTCAACAAATCTCATCTGCAGAGCCAAACCAATAAAATACAAAAAATTGCAGGCAATATCCTTTTAAGTGCTACATTACCTCAGAGTCTTCAGTCTACAGTGTGAATTCTCCAGAAAATCACACAGCAGCTTCACTCCTGAATCGTTTATCTTGTTTTCACTGAGATCCAGCTCTCTCAGATGGCAAGGGTTGGACTTCAGAGCTGAGGCCAGAGAAGCACAGCTGATCTCTGACAGTTCGCAGCTGCCAAGCCTAATTACAGAATGTGTGATACATATAAGTGGTATTAAAATATAGTGCAATGTATTTTAAAGATATAACATGCATACGTATAAAGGAATGTAAACAAATATTTAACCATGCCACCTCACCTGCCTTAGCACAAAATTAGTTTTTCTAGAAAAATTATGTATTTCAGTGATCATTTGTTTCTGTGACCAAAGAGCCTTGTCTCCATAATAAAACTTATTGCAGTATCTGAACTAACCTCAGAGTCTCCAGTATACAATCTGAACTCTCCAGTTCAGCAGACAGCAACGTCACTCCTGAATCCTGAAGGTTGTTGTTCATCAACTCCAGCTCTCTCAGATGGGAAGGGTTGGACTTCAGAGCTGAGGCCAGAGAAGCACAGCTTTTGTCTGTTAGTCCACAGCCATTAAGTCTGCAATCAGAAGATGTATATCAAAGTGTGTACTAAAAAGTTGTTTAATAATATTCCCCACCTGATCATCCAGCCTCCTCCATTTTCATATAAGTAAACTTACTTGAGAGTCTCAAGTTGATTCTTAAAATCTCCTGACAGCAGCTTCTTCTCTGACTTCTGTAGGAACTTGCTGTAGCTCAGATCCAGCTCTCTCAATTGGGAGGGTTTGGACATCAGAACTGAGGCCAGTGAAGCACAGCCTCTCATTGACAACCTGCAGAACCTCAATCTGAATACATTTAAGAGGGTAAAGAGCATTGTGACTTGGTGTGCTTATAACTATTTTGTTAATCAGCTATACAGAACTTAATTTATTGACACCACACATAATGTTTATGAGCAAAGAACTAATAAAGCACACTCTCACCTCAGAGTCTCTAGTGTCTTCCATTTATGAGACAGCCAACACAGTCTTGAATCCCACAGTATGGAGTTATTACTCAGGTCTAGCTCTTTCAGATGGGAGGGATTGGACTCTAGAGCTGAGGCCAAAGAAGCACCACTGATCTCAGAAAGTGAACAGTTTTGCAGCCTGTAATTAGACAAATCACAACAAATCAAACTTATTGTACCAAAATCCATCAAAAACATCATTTTCTATTTTGTATCTGACAGCATGTAAATGTATATAAATGGGAAGATTTAAACAAACCTCAGGGTCTCCAGTCTACACTCAGCATTCTCCAAAAGATCGCACAGAAGCTTAATGTGTGATGGCAAAAAATAGTTGTTACTTAGGTCCAGCTCTCTCAGTTGGGAGGGGTTGGACTTCAGAGCTGAGAGTAGATAGCCAAGGCCTTCTGGTTCCATCTTACAGTTTAACCTGTCATTAGAGAATACATTTTAAATCAGGCATGTTGTACCAGAAACTGCTGCATAAGCAAATTGTGGGCCACGATTTTTATTTATTAAGATATTAAGCAAACTAACCTCAGAATCTCTAGTTTACAGTGTGGGCTCTCCAATGCAGCAGACAGCAGCTTTGCGTCAGACTTTTCTATATATTTTTCAGTCCTCACGTACAACTCTCTCAGATGAGATGGGTTTGACTTGAGAGCTGAGGCCACAGCTTGACAGTACCAGAAGTCAAAGTCATAACATCTGTAATTACAAATTTGACATTAAAACAGTGCCAAGATCAAGTGTAGCAATAGTAAAACTAATAGTAAAATATTCTTATACCTCTCTACTTCTCAAGAGTTGTAAAGTGCTTTGTGTAAAATTCAGTCACTGTGGAATGGATTTATTGTTCTGTTATTTTTGTTGTTCTATTCTATTTCATTTTATCTAGTCCTGAATTGAATCATAAATAATGGATTTAGGGGAGCTGAAGTCCGTTATAGTCCACTCTAGAAAGAAAATTCAGAGTAGGCATCACAAACAGCAAAGATGTTTTTGTGTAATCTGGATTTACCGAGCCTTTCTGCAGTTGCTCACAGCTTGGATCAGTCTCCGTCGTCCCTGCTGTGATGTGTTGTACTTCATCAGGTCCAACTCATCCAGAACCTCCTCTGACATCTGCAGCATGTAGGCCAGACCTGAGCAGTGGATCTCAGAGAGTTTCTTCTCTGATCTGTTCTCTGACTTCAAGAACTCTTGGATCTCCTGATGTACTGAGCGGTCGTTCATCTCCATCAGACAGTGGAAGATGTTGATGTTTCTTTCAGGAGAGCTATAGTACATGCTCTCCTTCTTCAGGTTTTCGATGACTCTCTGGATAATTTCTGGACTGTTCTCTGTCCAACCTAGCAGCTCTCCTAAGAGACTCTGGTTGGACTCTTGAGAGAGGCCATGAAGGAAGCGAACAAACAGGTCCAAGTGGCCATTTTCACTTTGTAGGACTTTCCCTAAGGACCTGCTGAGGTACACCTCCAAGTTTACGCCAATGTTACCATATCTAGTCCATTCTGGTCCCAGGAAGTCCTCCAGTACCTCTGTATTCCAGTTGGTGTAACAGTGGTACATGTAGACCGCAGCCAGAAACTCTTGAACGCTCAAATGAACAAAGCAGTAGACTGTTTTCTGGAAGATCACACTCTCTCTTTTGAAGATCTCTGTACAAAATCCTGATAGCACCGAGGCCTCTGTGACATCAAGACCACACTGCTCCAGGTCTTCCTTGTAAAACATGATGTTTCCTTTCTCCAGTTGTTCAAATGCCAGCCTCCCCAGCTTCAGAAGAACTTCCCTGTCAGCCTCTGTCAGCTCCTGGGGTTTTGTCTCATGTGCCTCATCATACTTGTGCTTCCTCCTCTTTGTCTGAACCAGCAGGAAATGTGAGTACAGGTCAGTCAGGGTCTTGGGCAGCTGTGCTCTCTTGTCTGTAGTCAACATGTGTTCCAGAACTCTAGCAGTGATCCAGCAGAAGACTGGGATGTGACACATGATGTGGAGGCTCCTGGATGTCCTGATGTGTGAGATGATTCTGCCGGACAGCTCTTCATCACTGAATCTCCTCCTGAAGTACTCCTCCTTCTGGGCATCAGTGAAGCCTCGTACTTCTGTTACCCTGTCAACACATGTTCGAGGGATCTGACTGACTGCTGCAGGTCGGGAAGTTATCCAGATGAGAGCCAAGGGAAGCAGCTTCCCCTTGATGAGGTTTGTCAACAGCACATTGACTGATGACTTCTGTGTGACATCAGACACAACCTCATTGTTGTGGAAATCCAATGAGAGTCTGCTTTCATCCAGGCCGTCAAAGATGAACAGAACTTTACAGACAGCGAGCTTCTTTGCTGTGACCTTCTGTAATGTTGGATGGAAAACATGGATCAGCATGAGAAGACTATACTGCTCATCTTTGATCAAGTTCAGCTCCCTGAATGAAAGCAGAATCACCAGACTGACATCTTGGTTTTCCAAGCCCTCTGCCCAGTCCAGAGTGAACTTCTGCACTGAGAAGGTTTTTCCAACACCAGCGACACCGTTCGTCAGAACAACTCTGATGTATTTCTGTTGGTCAGGTAAGACTTTAAAGATGTCATGATACTTGATTGGAGCATCCTGGAGGGTCATCATCTTGGAAGCTGTTTCAAGCTGCCTCACCTCATGTTGGGTATTAACGTCTTCACTCTGTCCCTCTGTGATGTAGAGCTCAGTGTAGATCCTGTTGAGGATGGTTCCACTTCCTGCTTCATCACTTCCTTCTATTGCAAATTCACATCTTCTTCTTAGATGGATTTTATGTTCATCTAAAACCTTCTGCAGACTGCTTTCTTCTGGAAGATAATAAATCATAAGTAATGTAATAGTTACCCTGAATGATATCAGTATTACGAGCATTTGTGTAGACCTCTTATGAACTGCTATTGGTTAACCCTCCAAGGCAAGAATTGGTGCACTCACGTCTCCATCAGCTTGTCATTTGTAATACCAACAAGACCATGATTTGTCCCCCGTTGCTTTGCTGGAATAATTTACCAAAGGGTTTCTTAGGCAAAAATGACCTTTGGTACCTTGTTTGAAGTCTTAAAATGGAAAACAAAAGACTGAACTGAGGTGACATGTTTGACTAAGGTGAGGTTAATTATATTTTCATTCAGAAATAACAGAACATAACAGAAACGGTCAAGGTCTTGATCATTTGATAATAAATAGAATAATAAATAATAATATATAAATAATAATTTGATATCAACACAGGACTCTTCTATAGGACAGGGCCTTTACAATAGATAATAATAGAGCATCCACCATGAGGTCTTTCAGTTAATAGTGGACTTTATGGGACTATGTGCACAAACACAGTCAATCTGGGGTTTATAATGCTCTTGGGGTTTTGGTTTCCTCTTTATCACATCATTGCTTACTGGACAGAAATTCCCACAGTAGGCCTTGAGGCTACACAGAATGAGCAAGCATGCACTCCCAGTAAAAAGTAGATTCTCGTAACCTCATTGAAAATCACAAGTAACACTGTGCTTTTTCTATTTGTGAAAAAAGTTGACTATTGGACCAGCAACAGCAATGCCAAATCTGCTGTACCATGTCTGGGTGGAGTTGCCCTCCTGACACCATGTCACGCTTGTTTAGAGGGCTGTGTGACCAATCACACAGTGACAGCTGCTTGACTAGTACCGGGAAAGAGTATGTGTGTGAGCATCCATTACAGTCAGGTTGTCTCTTAGCATGAATTTTGCTTTTTAATTAATTTGATCAAAACCATTATATCGCTCCTCCTGTGGAAGCAAGAAACAGATGAGGCTCACAGGTGAGATCTCACAGGTCTTGTCCATTGTAAATTATGTAGTCTGATGTGGGATAAAGGGTCTTCTGTATCTGATGTTGTAGTGCAGAAGTGTCTCAAGGTAAGCTGATTGAAAAAGGGAAGCAGTTATTAATTTCACAGAAGATTTATAGGGTATGCTTCCGCTTAATTGAGAAGTGAGTGCATCATTCTGTCTCGGAGCTCAAGGCAAAAGCTTAGTGGGGTTAACCAATAACAATAGCTCAATAGAGAGCAGAGCACATCCAGAATGTAATATAATGTTGTATCTTACGATGAAATTGGTCTTTCTTTTCTGTTTCTTTTCAATATTTACACAATCAGTCATAGAAGAACGAAAATGAGAGGAAAAGTTTTACATCATTTGAAATTAAACAAAATTGGGAAAAGGTTTTACCAATACAAGTCCCATTTTCAGAAGAACTACAGTCTTACTTTGCATGGGCCTTGTCTGACTGTCTGTCTGCAGTCTTGGTCTTGCTCTGGATCTTTTTCCACATTGGGGACAGGAGGACTGTCCTGATGGAGCAGACTGGTCCCTGCATGAGATGATGCACTGACTGCAGAACCAGTGTCCACAGCTGGTAGAGACTGGATCCTGCAGGACGTCCTGACACAAAGCACAGCAGGACAGCTGCTCCTCCACTGAACCTTCACTGCTCACAAATAGAAAAAATGTATTGTTGTATGTATTATTATGAATTAAAATAGCTATAATATAGTTTTTATATTAACAATGAATCACATGACTATTTGTAGTGGTAAATAAAAGGACAGGTAAAGCCTGGCTCACTTCAACTACAGCATCATGGCCCAGCGAGTTTTACTGTTTTACCTTTGGTTTTACCTCATACCATTATTACTATCTTTGATTTATAAAAACATTCCTGGTATGGATTGGATTGACAACGCTTATACAGACTGGTACAACATAGGCTTTTGACTTTCTCCTCAATTAGGTAAAGCAGTAGAAACCATCTCTTACTTTGTGTCTGAGGGTCCAGGTTCATTACTGAAGTTTGGTGGGGAATCTTTAGACCAGTCACTCTTCATAGACAGAGAGCTGGATATTAGAGACTCTGCTCTCTGGTACTGATCCCTGAAAAGAGAAATATTTTCAATTATCCATCTATTCCATCCAAGTGTGGGTACCCCTTTACATTTTCACTCACATAGTTAAACGTTGGTAGAAAAACTAGGCATATTGGTTTGTGCCCACACTGTGTTGGTTTTGGTGAAGTTTGTGGATTTTTTAACCTTTATTTAACCAGGAAAAGTCTCATTGAAATTAAATATCTCTTTTACAAGAGCATTCTGGCCAAGACATGTAGCAGCACAATTACTAGGGTTGCAAACATAAAAAACATAAATTTTACGATGAAAATAACGAGTAAATTACAGAATCATAAAGTATCAAAATATTCATCAGTATTTGTCACAAGTTATCAACATCAGGGATCAAACAGGGCAAAATGAAAGTCAAAACATCTGCAGCCATATGTGCCTGCCTCCAAGTCAATTAGGATTACTTTAAATGCATCCTGTGAGACCAGCTCCTGATGATTCAGGTAACTGTGCAACTGATTCCAAGCAGAGGGAGCAGAATACTTAAACACCCTTTTCCCCTGTTCAGTAAGGGCTTTAGGGACAAATAGTAAGAATAAGTCCTGGGAGCAAAGACAATAACTTCCCATACTTTTCTGAAGGACGTAGATCTGTAGGTAAGATGGAAGCAGACCAAGAATGGCCGAATAAATAAAAAGATAAGTAAGTTCAGAAAGAAAGATCAGAAAGATCAGTAAGGTCTTTAGCTCGTGTTATGTTTTCAGATATGGTTATTAGTAAGGCCTAGGGATGTAATGGTACACAAAATTCATGGTTTGGTATGTACCTTGGTTTTGGGGTCACAGTTCAGTTCAGTGCTGCAGTGAAAACTTACTGACACAGTTTAGTTGTGCTGCGTAAACTATTACTGACAGTTTAGTTGTGCTGCGGTGAAAATTAAATCTTTTTACGGATACTTGACATACATGTTCACAGTCAGAAATGCACACTGCACAGCAAGAAACTTGGCACCTGTCCTGCTGCTTCACAGATATAAAACTTCTAATCCCTGTCAGAAATTAAACACTACTATGATTGGATGTCTGCGGACACTTTCCACAGTTTGAACATATCACATATATGCAACTGTGTTGCATAGAACATGGTGCCTAGTTTCTTGCTGTGCAGTGTGCATTTCCAACTGTGAATGTGTATTTCCGTGTCTCAGCTCCCTCGTGAACAGTACAGTACAACACCTCCAATAATGCTGACACCACACCTGTTCACACCTGGTGAACAAGTGCATCACTTGGAGCAACAACTGACTCCCAATCTTGAGTGATCAATCCATCATATTACCATGGGCTGTGACTTAGAGGTGCTGACTCTCATCCCCACCCTTTCATACTCAACTGCAAGCTGATGGTCACAGATCCTGAGGCTATCATACATGACATGCCTTTTCATACCGAAACCAGGCTATATGTGAGTATTGCATGTGTATTGCGTGTCAGCTAAGTTTCCTGTTTTTCCAGACTCCTTGACTCCCTTAATTCTAAGGAAAGGAGGGACATTACTCAATTTTCACTCATCTTGGATTTTGACCAAATGTGGATAGGCGTCTCTGCACTATGTGTGTGTGTGGTACACACATACACACACAGCGCAGATGATTCCTGTTGTTCTCGTAAGCTAACGTATTTCAGCATTGATAGGTCACAAAACCCTGTTCCCACTCCAAACCATAACAACCACACCTGATGACCTGGCACTCAGCCAGGTCACCTAACTTCCACATATTGGCCCAACTTCCATACTACCCCATATTTCACAGTAGTACCCCTGGCAAGACACCCGGGGGGACAAAGTCATGGCATTCACTGAGGCCACAAAGCACCTGTGGACTGGATAGGCAAACTCCTGTGACCCCTCCAGTATTCTTGCAACTGGTCCACTGGTCCTCCTGAATCTGAGGTTCAATATCGACTGGAGTCTCTTTTTCACACTGGCATAAGCTTTCCCAGGGAAAGTGAGCTGGATTATCCGTGACCTGCATGTCACCTTAAACAGCCCAGCACTATCCAGAGCCATCAGCAGCAGGGCAAATTTGTCAACCCCTAGTTCCTTGCCATTTCAGAACATTTAAACTCTCTCAGTGACTGGTGGCATGAAACAGTTTCCACAAAGAGTGTCCTTAATGCTGCTTCCATTGCCCAACAATACAGTCCCTGAACAGTTCCCATCAAAGTCCTCCCACACTGGAGCTTTTGCTTCAGAGCTCCTTCTTCAGCTTGGCAGCTTCCTTCACTACTGATGACCATCAGCTGGTTTTCAGTGTTATGGACTCTGTTTCTGGACTTTTTGTGTTTTGGGGGTTTTGGTGTTGCTCTGTGTGTGTTTTGTATGTGCCCTGGTTTACAAGTTGTTTGTGATTACTGCATTTGCCATTTGCGTTTGTTTGTTTGTGTAGTGCTTAAGCTTGGTATTGTTTTCCCTATGAGTCCAGGATTTTCTTTAGCTTTAGCTTTGTCTCTGCCTTCCTTTGGTTTTAGTCTTGTCAGTTTGTAACCCCTTGTGTTCCTCATGCGCTGCCATAGTCCTGCTCAGGCTGCTTTCCCCTGTACACCTGAGGCCTGTACTACGAAGCAGGATTTGGGGTTAGCTAGGTAATTTCAGGTTTAACTCTGGGTTTTCAGTCCTAACAGTGGTTCACTTCTTATCAGGGTACATCACCATGGTAACTTATACTGAACAGCTAACCTGCTCCGGAGCAGGTTAACTTCAGAGGATTGGATAACAACCTGTCAACACTCCAAACACTGACCAATCAGATCAATGGAGTCATTATTCCCACAGGATCCCGACATGGACAAAAGTCCTGAGTTACAATACAGTGACAAGTAAAAAAGAGCAATAAATATTTTTATAGGACAGTAGAAACATGTTATTGTCCCAGACTTTCTGATTCCACTCTGGCTAGTGTACAACACTAAACACATGATGATGATTTTAGCTGCATTTTAATTGTGCAAAGTTTATTTTATCCCCTGAGTGACAGCTGACAGTGTGAATGATTTTAACCTCTGATTTCATTACTGCAACTCAAAATAACATGAGACAACAATGTGATGATAGTCGGAAATAAAAACGAAAGCTTGTCTTTTATTAAAAGAAATAATCAACACTGTTAATTGGCTCCCATGAATATAAATGCAACATTTCAGTCAGATAGACTCATCAGTCATTAACTCCTTTTCAGCTCTTTGCTTCGATAGCAGAAACAGTCTGGCATTACTTTTTAAGATTTTTTTCTTTATGTGACATATTCAGAATGGTTTCTTCATCATCCAACTAAACAGCAAAAAATACTCATTCCATCCTGAAGTCATATATAATAATACAGGGAAGCGGCTGTAGTGGAGTAAATATGCTAAGAAAATGAGTAGCCTATCCTGAGCAGAGTTCCTGATCAAAAATAGACATGTTTAAATAACCACTTCTTCCCAGAGACTGTGATCAGTGGAAATGGAAAATGTAATATACATGGAATAGAAAACTGAATAGAAACATTAAAATGGATGCTAACATGAGTAACATGAGCAATATGATGCACTGAATGTCTGTATTGACACATTTTGATCACCTACCATTCATATAAGTTTGCTATGCCATGGCCACCCCACACTAGCTCAAGTTGATCATTGATTAGACTGTCTATAACAAACATCATATCCAAGCATAAGGTATTTTTAATCATAACATGAATACAGTTGTGTTTGTGTTGCTGAGCACAGCATCGGTACTCTTTACAGTAACTTTCATTGAGTTTTATTATTAACCTCACAGAGTCTTTGGCCTCCAAACTTAAAAAGTTTAAAAGTTGTGTAAAAACTATGCTGTTTGAACCCAAAGAATAAAACAGAAGCAATGCCCAGTCTAACTGTTCTACTGGTTTGAAAAGTAAAACTTTTTTAACTTTAAATCCCCTTTTTGCAAAGCAGCAGTATCTTTATTTTAGATGTCAGCTTTACCAGATGGTTGACAGTGGTGAAGGCAGAAACCAACTGGGGGGTGTGGTTCACTTTGTTCTGTATCTACAGTACAAATCACTTTTGCAACAAAAATCTCAGGTTTTCGCATGATTTGAAAACGTCCTGTACAGACAGTAAAAAACTGTACATATATTACAAGTTTTGCAGCTTGTGCAGTCATTCAGATTTTGACTGTACATTTGCAAATCACTGCTGTAATTTCAACTTCTGCAAATGAATGAATAAAAAACATTCTTAGAGTGGACCAACGTTTCTGCACTCATAGATCTGCTTCATGAAAACAAGTATTTTAGAGCATTTTCACTTCCTAGTTCAGCTCACAGTTGAAACTCTCTCTTACTTTGTGTCTGAGGGTCCAGGTTCATTACTGAAGTTTGGAGGTGAATCTTTGGACCAATCACTCTTCATAGACAGACAGCTGGATATTAGAGACTCTGCTCTCTGCTGGCTTAGTTGACCTCTGAAAACATGAAACAGATTTTACACGTGTTAAGATTTACAACAGTGTTATTTATTGCAGAGCAATCATCATGGATGTATTGTACAGACATTCATGTTATCATATTCATATCATCATATCATATCATGTTATATATTATAGAGCCCACATGATATTGTGGACCCCCGCACCACTAGTCAAGCTCCTAGGTCCTTGACCCAGGGTCTTCTGAGTGTCCCTTGGACACATTTTAAGACTCAGGGAGATCATGCATTCCAGTCAGCAGCACCTAAGCTTAGGAATAGTGTTCCTAAAACTCTTAGGTTTGGCCCCCATAACACTAGATCATACATTTCCCACAATGCAACTGGATAGTATCTTTCTTTCGCAGTCTCATTTGTAGTCTCCAAGCCCAACCTAAAATACCCTACTGGCATCACTGTGACATCATCAGGGTTATTTTTTCAAACTTTAGAAAGCTCCTGTATTCTCCAAGAAAACATTGGACACATGAGTGGTACTCCTCATGCTGAGTAAACTGACTCTTGTGTAAAATAGGTGGTGCCAGTTACTTTTGTTTCTTTGGTGTGAATGGAATCAATTAAATGACAGTTGATGATGACACATACACCCTGCAGCTTTGTTTGGACAGGCTTACATCTGAGAACTGCAGCAGGAGTATTAACCCTTTACTAGCCGCTGTTTTCTCCACATACACACATAGCACTCTGTAGAACTAACAGACTGCTAGTTCTGGTTACGTAAGTTAAGTAACAACAATAGAGTAATTGATAGAAGAGACTCTCATCTTGTCTGTCATTTAAAAAGAATAATCCCAGTACAATGCTCAGTGGAAACAACTGGAAATGAATGTTAAAAAGAGTGAATAAGGCAGATAACAAAGAAATGTGAATGTCAGTAAATAATATTCCTCCCTAGAAAGGTATTCAGATGTTTTCAAATTATTCTGATGGCAAAACATCTCCTAATTCTACACAAAGTGGCTTTAACCCACACATACTGATTATATTCTGACTCATAATTAGTCTCTATACCAAATGTCTGAAGCACATATCTATTTTTCATTCATAAATACCATTATTATTATTATGGTCCTTTGTTCCCAACAGCAGGAGAATGTGTCAGCCATCATGATTTCAATGAATGTTATTGAATGTAAAGAACATTTTTGAAATGTGGTTTTTGAATAAACATGAGTCAAATTGAACCCAGAACAATCTCTACTGTTGTAAAATGTGTATAAGCCACACAAAAATAAAAACAAAGTTGTGAAATATTTCCATTTTTATATATTCTGGGTTACTTTGGGAAAAGTCATATAATTTCACTCTAAAAGAAGGGCAGTGTTTTTAGGTGTTATTACTGTACTCAAACTTAAAAGCGGGTCAAATTTGACCTGAATGGTATGTAAGGGTTAACCTCATGTACACCACAACATGTTTTTATTGTAGCCTTGTAACACCAAAGTCCCTAATCTGAAGGAAAAACACAAGAAAAATGCCGTGATCACATCAACACATCGTTACAAAAGCAAATCTAAAATGGCGACTCTTCTCAGCTTTCTCACAGACAGAAAGACCAAGTGATCCGTTAATATGGACACCAGTAGATGGGCTTGAAATATAGTTAACAGCACTTACAAACACGAAGAGGGTCCAGGTTCATTACTGAAGTGTGGAGGATCATCTTTGGATTGATCACTCTTCATAGACACACAGCTGGATATTAGAGATTCTGCTCCATCCTGCTCTTCCTCCAAATCACTCATCTTCCATCAGTCTGAGAGAAACATCATAAACATTAACTGTGAGCTCTGAACACAAGACTCAAGAGAAACAAGTCAGTACAAGAGTCACACCCATAACTGGAAAAAACCAGGAAGTTGTTGTAAACGCCTCTGCAGAAACACACAAACACACAAACACACACATACACACACACACACACACACACGTGATCAAATGCTTATGTTCCAGTATTAAAGGTTAGATTAAATATAACAGCAAATAATCAGTCTCTACATACATATGTAATACTAGACATAGATTATTCTACTAATTTCACATTCAGACTTGTTATTTTTTTGTAAACTGGACTCATAATTACTTACAGGAGCTCAGCAGTGATTCAGTGTCTCTTTCATAAAGCAGCTGGACTTGTGAGAGACAGATTAAAAACAGAATGGTTAAAATCAAAGTCCTAAAACACTGGATCATGCATTTCCCATAATGCACCTAGATAGTGTCTTTCATTAGAGCTTCCTGCCTGTTAAACATTGGGTCCGTCCCAACACCCACATTTGCGGTATTTGCAAGTAGACAGGTGGCTTTGTGTGACGTAGTTCGGGTTCCTGTCACAGTCTCAGTATTTGTTCAGACCACAGAATGTAGTCACGCACTCAAATACAGATACTGCACATGGCACAACTAAGCCCCTATGATTTGTTGAAGTAAGAGTGGAGTCGAAGCAGTTGAGAACTGTTGTAAGACATGCACACTGAATTCTGAATATGAACTATTACCTTCAGATAGACATTACAGAGCCAGCAAATGTAAAAACAACCACTCTGAGCTTTCCCTCCTCTCAACATCTATAGCACTTCTCAACAAACAACCAGTTCAGTCTGTACTTATGTAGTGCTTTATAAGTTAGGGGACAATGTAGCTTTTAGCTTTATGCATTATGAATTATGGTTTTATGGTTTTTATGATTAATTCCTAATTTTTATCTCTATGTATTTATATCTTTTACCTCACAGGCAAGTGCAATATTTCATTTATCTTTCCTATTTTGTTTTATATAAATTATTATTGTGTCTTTGATGTACCACTGTACTGTTTGTTGGTTACATATTTAAGTTGATTGCAGTAGTGTGTAGCACAACTGCCCAAGTCAAATTTCCCCTCAGGGACAATAAAGTCAACAAAACAGTGTTACAGTTACAATCAGATGACAATTAAAAACAGGAACTGAAAGGAGAAATGCAAAGCAATTAAATCAAGTCATCTAAGAGCTTGCAGGTTTACTGAACATAAAAGAGACATAATACGATATTATTATAAAAGGTTTCTGTCTGATAACATTTTTTAAGAAAAAAACATTTCTGTAAATTGTAGATGATGGATATGCTATTTAATATTTATTTTGACTGTGTCAGATATAAAATGATATTAGTCTCATCAAGAAGAACAGACACTTTGTTAATATCATGCGATAACCATCTGTGGAGGCTCCACCATCATTTACTGTTTGGATATGAATAAAAATATTCAAACTAAATCCAACTTACAAACTTCTTCTTGTCAGTTGATTATTGTTTGTCCTAAAACCAGCCAATAGACAGGTGTTGCGCGATACACCGTGGTACATTGTTGGATACAGATGTTGCTTTGAATGTGAACACACCTGTCTGCTACCTGGCAGCATGTGAACACGCTCTCAAGTGCTCAAGACTGCAAGGGTGAGTGTTGGCATGCAGCCAGTCTTTCAAACTCCTCCAGTTTGTAATGCAGACTAGACTATATGTTAGAAATGTCTCCAGGCCTGATGATATATAGTTGATATCTATCTATCTATCCTGTCTGACAGGAAGCGGCACATGAAGCTGGGGAAACACGTCTTATCGCTGAGTCCTGGACAATCAGCGTTGGTACAAGGCTGTGTCCTTTCTCCACTTCTCTTCCCCCTGTACACCAACAGCTGCACTTCCAGTCATCACTCCGTCAAACTCCTGAAGTTGCAGATGACACCACCCTCATTGGGGGCTCATCTCTGGTGGGGATGAGACTGCCTACAGATGGGAGGTTGACCATCTGGTGACTTGGTGCGGACAAAATAATTTGGAACTCAACATTTTAAACACAGGGCAGATTCCTGGGAACCATCATCATCATCATTAGCAGGAGCAGAACATCAGCTCCCTCTCCAAGAGGGCTCAGCAGAGGATGTACTTCCTGCAGCAGCTGAAGAAGTTCAACCTTCCAAAGTTAATGATGGTGCATTTCTACATTGCCATCATTGAGTCCATCCTCACCTCCATTGACCCCCATTGAAAGTAGTGGTTTGGTCCCTCTGACTGATATATTATTATATATGATATCATTAGATTATTAATAGTGAAGCATCAGTGTTAGAGCAGCATGTTACTGTTGTAGCTGCTGGAGGTGGAGCTAGTTTACACTACTTTATATACAGTTAGCTAGTTTAGTCCAGTGGTTCCCAACCTAGGGGTCGGGCCCCTCCAAAGGGTCAGCAGATAAATCTGAGGGGTGGTGAGATGATTAATGGGAGAGGAAAGAAGAAAAAACAAAGTTCTGATACACAAATCTGTTTTCAGTTTTTGGACTTTTTCTCTAATCTTTGATTTTTGCTGAAATATTGGATCATTTGAACATTTATTGAAATGAAAGCATGTGAGAGGTTTAGAGGGAAAAATCACTATTTGGTGGAGCTGTTAACAACTCATAGACATGTGAAATGTGACCCCGACTACACACTGCTTTTTGTAAGACGTCAAAAGCCAAAAAGGTTGGAAACCACTGGTTTCATCTTTAACAATGTGCTGTATTTTAAAAGCTTGTTATATTATCCATTGTGTCAGATCTTCATCTGAAAAGTAACTAAAGCTGTCAAATAAATGTAGTGGAGTAGAAAGTACAATATTTCCCTCTGAAATGTAGTGGAGTGGAAGTGTAAAGTAGTAGTAGAGGTACTGGAGTAAATGTACTTTCCGCCGCTGCGGTTCAGCCTCCGGCCTGCAGGGGGCAGTATAGCAGCAGCTGGAGGATAAAAACATCAACACTTCGAGTTTCACGAGTCACAGTTAAAAACAGTTAAAACTTTACATTTACTGCGTTACAAACTGTCAGTTTAACACGTTTAAACACACAAAATGTCGTCTGAACAAACAGTTTATCGCTGAGTTTTGTTTCTGGATCTGAAAACCGAGAAAATTCTGCTTCCACGATGCTTCTGGTAAGAAAAACCTCAGTAACTGATTATAGTAAAGTAAACACTTTAACAGCTAGCTGGTGTAACGGAGTAACGTTACTTCTGCTGTTACCGGGAATATAAAGTACTGTATGTAACGGCAGCTCACATCCTTTACTGCAGTAACAATATAAATACTCCATTAGCCAACTGTAATGTAATACAAGTAAAAGTACTGCATTTAACTTATGTAAAAGTACAAAAGTATTATCAGCTAAATGTTCTTTAAGTATAAAAAGTCAAAGTACTGATGCCTCATAGTGGTAACGTGTGAGAATATAATATAATCTAATATTTAACATAATTAGTATATAAATGTGTAAGCAGTTGGTCAGTAGAAGCATAATTTTATTACAAACGACTTTATTCACATTTAGGTTTTACAGCTGAAATCTAAAAACCTATTTCTTCTTAAAATAAAGTGAACAAACCTGCTGCTGAATATTTTAACCTGTTTTTAATTGAAATCAATGTGTTTACAAAATGTTTACATTTGGTTACAAAAGAGAGAAAGATGCAATTTGCTGTGTTTGAATTATGAAATATGAGTCTGAAGATGAATTATTAATAAACACATTCCTGCAGCCAACAGTGATGTTACCAAATGTCTAACCGTGTCTAAAACCAAATAAAGTTTAATTTACTACGATGTTAAGACCAATTAAAATCAATTTAAAATCATCATATTTAAGAAGCTGTTAACATCAGATGTTTGGCATTTTCTGCTCTAAATGATTAATTATCAAAATAGTTGCTCAACGGATTAATCAGCTCACTTGAATCAAGTTAATTTTAATCTTTTTTTTAAGGAAAATTAGACTTTTATCAATCATTTACAGATGAAAACTATTTGATAAAGAGATTGTGTATAAAATTTTAATCTGTAAAGTAACTCCAGCTGTCAGATGAATGTAGTGCAGTAAAAAGTACAAAATGATCCTCTGAGATGTGGTGGAGTGGAAGTATGAAACAAAGTGAACAGAAGTGAGTTACAGGATCACTGTCATTAAGAAAATATATTTGAACAGTGTCCACATGAAATCCTCACTCATTAAATATCAGTATTGCTTTATTTTATAAATATGTCATCATTATTTATGATGTCAGTGGAGTCGGTCCAGACTGAACTTGGTGTCTTGGCTGTTTTGTGGTTGTGCAGATGATCCAGGAGAGTGAGCAGAGGGAGGAGGAGGAGGAGGTGGTGAGGAGGAGGGAGGTGGGCTGTCAGTGGGAGAGTCCAGAGGAGGAGAGGAGGGAGGTGGGCTGCCAGTGGGAGAGTCCAGAGGAGGAGAGGAGGGAGGTGGGCTGCCAGTGGGAGAGTCCAGAGGAGGAGAGGGGATCGCTGGACCGTCAGTGGGAGAGTGCAGGGTCACTGGACCGTCAGTGGGAGAGTGCAGGGTCACTGGACCGTCAGTGGGAGAGTGCAGGGTCGCTGGACCGTCAGTGGGAGAGTGCAGGGGAGGAGAGGAGGGAGGTGGGCTGCCAGAGCGACTCAGCTGAGAGGAGAGATGCTACCGTCCAGGTGGATCTGCTGACTCAACGGATCAGCTGGAGACTCACAGGTGAGACTCAGGAAGAGTTAAATCAGACGATCATTTATAAAACTGCATGTGATGAACACCAGAAGTTCAAAAAGAAAATACTGCAACCCAAAATTCCTGTAATTGAGGACATAAAGCTGTGAGGTAGGCTAAATCTGCTTCTACAGTGCAGCCTGTAAACCTAAAAACATCTGCTGTACCTACAAATTACATATTATAGTACATAATACATAATATATACATATGTATATACTGAATATAACCACATACACTATGTGTATAAAGTAAATTATCACTTTTTTTACCCAGACAGTATTTATTCAGGACACTTTGCACTATTTATATCCTGTTTACAGTTCACAGTCTGTGGACATTATATGCTGTTGTCCACTTGTTGTTTTCACCCACTTGCTTGTACATAATAGTGATATGTATATATATATATATATATATATATATATATATATATATATATATATATATATATATATATATACATATATATATATAATATATTTATGTTTAATTATATTTGTGTAAACAGCTGAATTTGTAAAAATCCAGTCTATAAAGATTTAAAGGATATCAGACTGCCTGGTATTAATCAGATGGGTTATTACAGTGATGTTTATCAGTCTGTGTGTGTGTGTGTGTACAAGCAGGTGAACCAGGAGGGGGCGCTCTGCTGCAGCACTGCAGCTTACAGAGGACGCCCAGTGGCCCCGTCCTCTACCTGCTCTGCCCCCCCTACACTCCCACGCTGCTACCCAGCATGCCTCTGTGTGCCATGTCCCCCACCACAGGATGGCAGCGTGAAGCTTCTCCTCCTGCTGACATGTCTGCCCCTCCTCCTGGACTCATCGCTCCTCTGAGCCCCCGCCTGGCCGAGGAGGAGGAGGAGGAGGAGGAGGAGGAGGAAGAAGAGGAAGACTCAGTAAAACATGATAACGGTAGGTTGCTTCACTTTCAATTCAATTCAGTTTTATTTATAAAGCACCAAATCACAACAAAAGTTATCTCAGGTCTCTTTCCACATAGAGCAGGTCTAGACCAAACACTTAAACCTACAGACACCCAACATTCCTGCATTAGCAGCAGCAGGAAAAACTCCCCTTTAACGGCAAGAAACCTCAAGCAGAACTGGACTCTAGGTGGCGCCATCTGCCTTGACCGGTTGGGTTGAGAGAGAAAGACAGAGGGAGAGAGAGATGACTAATAACAATAGTAATAGCAGCAGCATCACGTTGGACAGCAGTTGGTCTGCATCCTAGGGTTTCCTGCGAGACAAGAGAACACAAAAACTCCGGGGAAGAAGCCAAGTTAGTGACATGCATTGATGTTACATGAATGCATACAGATGGAGAGGAAGAGGAGGAGGAGGAGGAGAGAGGAGCTCAGTGCATCATGGGAAGTCCTCCAGCAGTCTAGGCCTATAGCAGCATAACTAAGGGCTGATCCAAGGCGAGCCTGGTCGGCCCTAACTATAAGCTTTATCAAAAAGGAAAGTTTTAAGCCTACTCTTAAACATAGAGAGGGTGTCTGCACCCCGGACCCAATCTGGAAGATTCAGGAGAGGAGCCTGATAGCTGAAGGCTCTGCCTCCCATTCTACTTTTAAAGACTGTAGGGACCACCAGTAAGCTGCATACTGGGAGTGCAGTGTTCTAGTGGGGTAATACGGTATTATGAGCTCTTCAAGATATGATGGTGTCTGACCATTAAAGGCTTTGTAGGTGAGGAGAAGGATTTTAAATTCAATTCTAGATTTTACAGGAAGCCAATGTAGTGAAGCTAAAATGGGAGAAATGTGATCTCTTTTTCTAGTTTTAGTCAGAACACGTGCAGCTGCGTTCTGGACCAGCTGGAGAGTCTTTAGAGACTTGTTAGGGCAGCCTGATAATAAGGAATTGCAATAATCCAGCCTAGAAGTAACAAATGCGTGAGCTAGTTTTTCTGCATCTTTTAGGGACAGCATGTGATTTTTGTGATATTACGTAAGTGAAAAAAGGCAGTCCTTGACATTTGATTTATGTGGGAGTTAAAGGACATATCCTGATCAAAGATAACTCCCAGATTCCTTACGGTGGTGCTGGAGGCCAGGGTAATGCCATCCAGAGCAGCTTTATCATTAGATAATGTGTTTCTAAGGTGTTTAGGGCCAAGCACAATAACTTCAGTTTTATCAGAGTTTAGTTGCAGAAAATTGCAGGTCATCCAGGTCTTTATGTCCTTAAGGCATGCTTGGAGTTTGTTTAACTGATTGGTTTCATTTGGCTTCATTTATAAATATAATTGGGTATCATCTGCATAACAATGAAGATTTATGGAGTGTTTCCTAATAATATTACCTAAAGGAAGCATATATAAGGTGAATAGTATTGGTCCAAGAACAGAACCTTGTGGAACTCCACAAGGTTCTGAAACATATTGCATTATGTTACTATTCTAAGTAATTGTACCCTGAAATAACTTACAAAATGCCTCCAAAGCACTTAAAAAATAAGCACCTGTATCCTTCTACTTCAGAGGAAGACATTGTTCCACTACCTGAAAGATAAATGTGACTTTACCTCGTGAGGCAGCTGGATTCATGAGATCACAGGAGAATCCATCTCATCAGGCTTCAAGTTACGCACTTGTGACCGAACCAATCAGTGTCATGAATCCAGATGCCTGGCAAGGTAAGACGGGGATAGACAGATGGTCCATCCAAACGCCTGCCAAGGATCTTTTGAAAGTGCCGCCCTTTTCCAAACAGGTTCCGAAGACGACTTCTCAGATGTTTCTGTGTAACAAACCAACTGGTGCATCTGGTTAAATGTGACGCGTCGTCCATTTTTATATACAGTCTGTGGTTTCCATCGTTTGAGCTTTGACTGCGTCTCTTTAATGACGGCATCTCGTTGTGTCTTCTTCTGCAGTGACAGCGACTGGTAGACACCTGCTGATGTTCAAACCGACCAAATGCACCACGAAGAGACCTGGCAGCTCTGCCCACCGCCGCAAGATGAGGATGAAGGCTGACGAAGAGGAGCTGTTGCAGCCCGGTGGGTGTCAGGACATCGACCAATCAGAAGAGAGGGAGACACCTTCAATCCAACAAGAAGGGCAACACAAGAGCCGTGACAAGACAGGACGAATCCAACACACCAGAGAGGACAGCAAAGAGAAGGAGGAGAAGAAGGAGGAGGAGGCAGGGAGGCTGAGGAGGAAGACTGTCGGTCCACCAATCAGATACCTGGTAGAGTCTGAGGAGCAATCACATGGCCTGTCAGCAGCCAATCCCAGCAGAGCAAAAGGGGTGAAGATGAATAGACCGATCAAGAGGCTGAGGAAGGATCAGGAGGAGGAGGGGGAGAAGAAGAAGAAAAAGGAGGAGGAGAAGAAGGAGAAAGAGACGAAGAAGGAGGAGGAGGAAGAGGAGGAGGAGAAGAAAGAGGAGGAGGAGGAGAAGAATGAGAAGAAGAAGGAGGAGGACGAGGAGGAGAAGAAGGAGGAAGAGGAGGAGAAGAAGAAAGAGGAAGAGGAGGAGGAGAAGAAGAAAGAGGAAGAGGAGGAACAGGAGAAGAAAGAGGAGGAGGAGGAGAAGAAGAAGGAGGAGGCAGGGAGGCCGAGGAGGAACACTGTCGGTCCACCAATCAGATACCTGTTAGAGTCCGAGGAGCAGTCACATGACCTGTCAATAGCCAATCACAGCAGAGCGAAAGGGGTGAAGATGGAAAGACCAATTGGGAAGCTGAAGAAGGATCCTCAGGAGGAGGAGGAAGAGAAGGAGGAGCAGGAGGAGGACGAGGAGAAGGAGGAGGCGGAGGAGGAGGAAGAGAAGAAGAAGGAGGAGGCAGGGAGGCCGAGGAGGAACACTGTCGGTCCACCAATCAGATACCTGGTAGAGTCCGAGGAGCAGTCACATGACCTGTTAGCAGCCAATCACAGCAAAGCGAAAGGGGTGAACAGGAAAAGGCTAAATGGGAGGCTGACAAAGGATCATCAGGAGGAGGAGGAAGAGAAGGAGGAGAAGAAGAAAAAGGAGGAAGACGAGGAGAAGGAAAAGAAGAAGGAGGAGAAGAAGAAGGAGGAGGAGGAGAAGAAGAAGGACGAGGCAGGGAGGCCGAGGAGAAACACTGTTGGTCCACCGATCAGATACCTGGTGGAGTCTGAGGAGCAGTCACATGACCTGTCAGCAGCCAATCCCAGCAGAGCGAAAGGGGTGAAGATGAAAAGACCGATCATCAGGAAGGATCATCAGGAGGAGGAGGAAGAGAAGGAGGAGAAGAAAAAGGAGGAGGAAGAGGAGGAGGAGAAGGAGGAGGGGGAGGAAAAGAGGAAGGAGGAGGACGAAGACGAGAGGAGGTGTGAGGAGCAGGAGAGGAAGGACAAGTTGATGGTGAGGGAGGACGGAGGCGTCAACATTAAACCCCTGAAGACAAAAAAAGAGGAGATGCAGCAGGCGGGGAGGCCGAGGAGGAACACTGTCGGTCCACCAATCAGATACCTGGTAGAGTCCGAGGAGCAGTCACATGACCTGTCAGCAGCCAATCACAGCAGAGCGAAAGGGGTGAACAGGAAAAGGAGGCTGAAGAAGGAGGAAGAGCAGGGGGAGGGGGAGGAGGAGGAAGGGGAGGAGGAGGAGGAGGAGGAGGAAGGGGAGAAGGAGGACGAGGAGGAGGAGGAGTTTAGGATCTGGACAGACACAAGGGAGGAGCTTCAGAGGACACCCAGCAGCAGGGAGGCGTCCACAGAGGACGTAGAGATGGACAGATGGTGGCAGCTCTGTCAGGTGAGTCCTCACCATCACAAACACCAAACATGATCTCACATGACTCAGGCTGAACTGGAAACCAGTGACTATACCAGCAGCACATACTGGTTTGGCCAAAGTGTAGCAAACAAAACAAAATAATATACCTGTATGACATACTTATTCAGAAAAAGTAACTCCAGTCTGTAAACCTGCTGGGATGTGTTGGGAGATGTTTGGACCAGCCGCTCATCTCAGCTGCTAGCAGCCCGACTCCTGAGATGATCGGCTGGTCAACATGTGGTCATCCCAGGGAGAACATGATCCATGAACTGATCTGCAGCTCTTTGCTGATTCACCGCTGGCTCTAATGTCTCCGCAGCATTTAGATATATGATATAATTCCTTCTGGAAGATAAATGTTGGTCTCACAGATGAAATCTAACAATTGTAGCTGCAACATTAGTTTGAATGTAAACTGAAGCTTCATGTTTTTACTGGACAGAACAGCAGCGCTGCCTCTGGAGTTCCATATGTACACATATCACCACATTTACACACATATACATGGATTAAAATCAACACATTAGTCTAAATTAAATACTGTTTATTTTATTAAACTGTATAACAGTTTGGAGTTTTATTACAGCTACATTACAGATCGAATAACAGTTTAGTGTCTCTGACAGTGAGGTTACTGTTTTGTGAGAAGAAAAGCGTCAGTGGAGCTTTGAGTTGAAATACATGCAGTGATAATGCAGTTAGTTTGGTTTTCTGTCCATCGACTGATCAATTAATCAACTGATAGATTCAGCTGTAACTCTGACAGTGAGATAATAACCCACCTGTGTGCTACCTGTCTTTGGTCAGGTGTGCGGTCTGATCGTCGCCTGCAAAAAGAGTCACAACGAGTTGAACCACGGCAACACCCTGCACCGCCACCGCCACCATCACCACAGCAACACAGGCAGTTGTCACAGCAACAGGGCGGAGGCAGGCGGTGCCAGAGCTGCTGTCGTCAAACAGCAGCAGGAGGTTGATGCCAGGACAGATGGAGGGACAAGTGAAGAAGAAGATGAAGAAGAAGAGGAGACGCCTGCCACAAAATGGTACCAGGAAAAAGATGGAGGGAGGAAGAGGAAGAGAGAGGAAGAGGAGGAGGTGAAACTAATCCGTGTGAAGGAAGAAGATGGAGGAGAGGAAGAGGACGTGAAAAAGGAGGTGACGGAGCAGCCGCAGAGACCGAGGAGGAGGATGGTTGGCCCACCAATCAGATATCTCCTGGAGTCAGAGGAGCAGTCACATGGCTTAGGAGTCAAACACGCGAGGAAGAGCGAAGCCGGAGGCGGGGCTTCAGAGGACATGTCAGTGATTGACAGGTCTGAGGACGCAGGGCAGACAGGTTGGACTAAACAGGACACAGTAAACAAACCCAAAAAACAAGGAAGAGGATGTTTGAAGAAGGCTGTGGGCGTGTCCAGACACCTGCAGAGCGGTCAGCTGACCCTCATCTCCCCCTGCTGTGTCAGACTGCAGCGGCTCCTCTGATTGGTTCATCAGATGACTTTTATTTGTCTGTCAAGGTCGTTTGGGTTCAGTCAGTTTGACGTCCTCGGCCCGACAGTACACACGTGTGTCAGGCGTGTTCATGACTCTGTTTTATCACATGTTCAGTTACAGGTTTGTTCTTATTGTTGTGTACAGTTTGTGTCATGTGACCACTTGAATGTAAAGAAACACTTCAACCTGCAGCTCAGGACACAGAAACATGTTAATACAAAGGGTCAAATAATTTAACTAAAACAATTATTTTTTTAATTAATTAACTATTTTGTCAATATATAAAAGTCCTACCAGACGTTCTCAGATGTCTTTGTATCTGAAAGATTAAGGGGGGGTTGATAAGTGACTGAAACACTTTATAGATTATAGTAATAATAGTTTTCCACAGGTTGGCTCCTCCCAGCCTGTTCTGTAAGTTACTGCTGTTTTTTTTTAGAAAACTTGAGTTTTATGTCTGACTGCATGAAGACTTTTATTCTGTTGTGTTCTTTATCAAATGTGTATTTATTGTCAGGTGTTCAGTAGATTTATTAAACTGTAACTGATAAAACTGAGAAACTGGCTTCATGTTGCACATGGCACTGTTCATCTGAACAAACTCTTCACACTTGGCTCAAATTAGCACAATATAAATATATGATGAAGATGCACTCATCATCTTTGTTTATATTGACCATGTGAGAAGGAAAAATCACTATTTGGTGGAGCTGTTAACAACTCATAGACATGTGAAATGTGACCCCGACTACACACTGCTTTTTGTAAGACGTCAAAAGACAAAAAGGTTGGAAACCACTGGTTTCATCTTTAACAATGTGTTGTATTTTAAAAGCTTGTTATATTATCCATTGTGTCAAATCTTCATCTGAAAAGTAACTAAAGCTGTCAAATAAATGTAGTGGAGTAGAAAGTACAATATTTCCCTCTGAAATGTAGAAAGTAGCATCACATGGAAATACTCAAGTAAAGTACAAATACCTCAAAACTGTAATTAAATACAGTACTTGAGTACTTAGTTACTTTCCGCCACCACAGGAGGACACGTTAAATGCGCCGGCGCACCAGACATTACGGTAAAATGTCATCCAGCGTCCATTACGGTAAACGGCAGAAGCAGGAAGTTACTTCAAACAGAAGCGGCGGCGTTTTGTTTTGAGGATGAAGTTCGCACAGAAATGACTGAAAGCGGCGCTCAGGTGAGTAAATAAAGACGCTACATGACATCTTACTATAGAAACAGAGTATTTGTGTTTGACTTTAACTGGCAGTAAAAGAAGATTTGACTCAACTTCTCCCAGGTTCACAGTTTGAGCTGTACACTGATATTTTCTGTTTTTATCTGAACACGTTCAGTTTTTCTCTGATTCATGACCGGAAGTGCAGGGTCTCTGTCTATCCAGCAGCAGGGGGCAGTAGAGTTAATGAGAAACACTGAACAACTTTATGTCCCGGTGAACTTAGTCTTTACAGAAACCGGTACAGTCTATATACAGTGATACATGTTGGTACAGTCTATATACAGTGATACATGTTGGTACAGTCTATATACAGTGATACATGTCGGTACAGTCTATATACAGTGATACATGTTGGTACAGTCTATATACAGTAATACATGTTAATACAGTCTATATGTAATGGTTGGTACAGTCTATGTGCAGTAATACATGTCGGTACAGTCTATATACAGTGATACATGTTGGTACAGTCTATATACAGTGATACATGTTGGTACAGTCTATATACAGTGATACATGTTGGTACAGTCTATATACAGTAATACATGTTGGTACAGTCTATATATAGTGGCTGGTACAGTCTATATACAGTAACACATGGTACAGTCTATATACAACAGAGTGATCAACTTTGTGTCTCTGTAGCTGTTTGCTCGTCTGGAGGCTCGTCGCTGTCTGAAGGACATCGAACCTCGTTTGTTTCCTGAAGATGGAGGACCTGACCATGGTGACTGACCACGCCCTCTCCCTGTCAGCTGATATCTGCCATCACCACACGTCACATGACCTTAATGATTTGATTTCAGTGAGCCTTCTCACTAACAAAACACATCCATACATTTCAACAGAAGTCTGTTTTAGCGCTAACTGTTACCACATATCCTGAACTGAGTCATTGATCACCTCTCATGATCCTCTCAGGTGAGGTGGTGGAGCTGTATGGGACGGAGGGAACAGGTGAGTTTAGTTAACTTTTGACTTTTACCTGGTTTGATCTGCCTTTTAACTGTATGTGTGTGTTTCAGGTAAGACGGAGCTGCTCTACCACCTGCTGTGCCGCTGTGTGCTGCCAGTGGCGGCCGGCGGTCTAGAGGTGGACGTTGTGTTTGTGGACACTGACTACAGTCTGGACATGTTACGACTGGTCAGCATCCTGGACAGCAGACTGAACGCTGGCACACATACACATGCTGTTGCCTCTGAGGGAGGATCTGGCCCAGGTGATAATCCTATAAGTAACCTCTCGGTGGTAAACACACCTGCCTGTCAGCCCAAACTGCCACTGGTAAAGGGAAGGGGGGGGCTGGTTTGTCTCAGCTAGCAGCTGAGTTTACAAGAATTTGCCAAATTTTAAGATTTGTGGCAAACTCAGATAAACAGTTAGACTACATACAGACAGCTATCGTTTTAGCCTGTTCGTAACAATTCATTATTAGCCTTACCAGCACGCTGTGTGTTGTTGAGCAGCTGGTTTGATTAAGTGCTTAGTGCCTTTTAACTCGCAAAGGTTTTATTGCACTTACAGTAACGAGCGTGATGTATGTCCCCACGTGATTGGTGGAGACTGCGCAGCTATTGGTTGCTATCAGAACCAAGTTCCACTAATACCGATTTGTAAAACGTCCTATCGGTGCTGATTCATCTGCCAAACCTATCAACTGGTTGACCTCCACTAGGTGTTTCTGGGGGCCCTATAGGTGGCCATTCTTGTGGCCATTGAGAGGTTCTATTGGTCCTGTAGATGGTTCTAGTGGTCATTGAGGTAGCTCTAGTGGTCCCTTAGGTAGTTCTAGTGGTCATAACGGAGGTTATATAGGCCCTTTAGGTGGTTGGCTGGTTCTAGTGGTTATAGAGGAAGTTCCAGGCGTCCTTCAGGGTGTTCTTGTGGCCACTGACGATTCTAAAGGTCCTTTTAGGTGATTCTTGTGGCCCATGAGGAGGTCCTAGAGGCACTATAGGTGGCATAGGTGTGCTAGTGGTAATTGAGGAGGTCCCAGATGTCCTTTTAAGGGGTTGTAGAGGGCACTGAAGAGGTTTTAGATGTGGTTCTAGGGGTCCAGTTGTATAGGTTAGGTTAGCTCCTGTAGGTCTAGGAGTTCTGTAGGTGGTTCCAGTGGACATAAAGGTGATTCCAGTACAAAAATATAAATAAACAAAATACAACCCTCCTGCTCTCTCTGTCTCTCTATGTCTCTCTCTCTGTCTCTCTCTGTCTCTCTCTCTGTCTGTGTGTCTCTCTGTCTCTCTATGTCTCTCTGTCTCTCTCTCTATCTCTGTGTGTCTCTCTCTCTCTCTCTCTCTCTCTCTCTCTCTCTCTCTCTCTCTCTCTCTCTCTCTCTCTCTCTCTCTCTCTCTCTCTCTCTCTCTCTCTGTGTGTCTATGTAGCTCTCTCTACCAGCTCGCCCTCGGTGGCTTCAGATGAGGCGGCGTTGCGTTCATGTCTGGCTCGCCTCCTGGTCGTCCACTGCTCTTCCTCCTCCCAGCTCCTCCTCACCCTTCACTTCCTGGAGACCTCCTTGTCATCACGGCCGGGCCTGGCACTTGTCCTCATCGACAGCATCTCTGCTTTCTATTGGCTGGACCGCTGTGAGGGCGGGGCCAGCATCGCCAAGCAGGAAGAGAAGCTCAGCAAGTGTGCAGAGCTGCTGGGCCGACTGCTCAGGTAGCTGTCAATCAACCCGACACCTGTCTATTAGGAGGTTATTGAGAACGTTCTAGGGGTCTTACACATTATCAAGGAGGTGTTAAGAGTTCTTTATAAGGTTCTAATGGTTATTGAACATGTTCTGTAGGTCTCCTAGGTGGTTCTAGTGGTGAGATTTTTGTAGCAACGTGTTAGACAGTGCTCTCCACCACTATCATCTAAACACCAAACTAGTGGACATCTTTTGGCAGAATGATGTTCATCCCTCCAGCAGAGCTCCACACACTGGGAGCACTGGAGCTCTTCTGGAGGTTTGTGGTGGAACCACACTTGCCTCACACACTTCATGTGGGGTTTATATGTTGCTCAGTCTCAGTCTGACCTGTGGCTCCCCCTCTCAGGGATTACAGAATCACTGTCTTCGCCACCTGCCACGCCATCAGGAGGAGCTACAGTGGACCCTCCTCTTCCTCCGCCTCCTCCGAGTCCGACCGGCCATACCTCTGTCGCCCCTGGCAACGGCTGGTGACCCACCGGCTGCTGTGCTCGAGGCAGGAGGCTGCAAACAACATGGCTGCCGCAGCAGGAGGCGGGAAGGAGCAAAGGAAACAACAGGTCTTCATTGTCCACTCCACCTCCTCCTCCAGGACGAAGGCTTACAGGAGCAGCTCCTTCTGCGTGACAGAAGGAGGAGTGGAGTTTGTCTGAACGGTCACCTCCTCCTGTTTCTTATAGAAGGTCATCTGATTTGCTGCAGATGAAACTTGTTTGTCCAAATTGTAAATAAAAAGCTATTTGTACAGGATGTAATTTTTGTTGTTTGTGATAATGTTTTATTAGTTATAGATCAGCAATTTTTGAAGTTTTTTAAAAAAAGCTTTTTATATTTTGGGGAGAGTATATAAATACATTTGTTAGAAGAGTTCAGTAAACATTAGTTGTGATCCAGGACATATTATTGATTATTGATAATTTAGCTTTTGCTGCACAGCAGGAAGTACTGAGATGTAAGGCTGGATCAGTATTTGGCAGTATAGCTCAGGTGAACCTTTCACATCTGGATCAGCGATGATCTGTTAAATTAAATATTAAAATAATTATTTAACGTATGTTCCAATGAGCACTGAAGCTTGTAGTGAAACAACACCTCGTTAAGACTCTACATCGAAATTAAGTTTTACTGTCATTTTTCACCTATCTGAACATTATTTAAAGTATCTTAACAGTGTTCTAGAGGTCCTTAAGCTGGTTCTACTGGTTACTGGTTTGAGCAGTAGTTTAGATTATTCTATCGGTCCTTAATGTGGTTTTAATTGTTATTGAGGAGGTTCTGGGGGTCCTGTAGGTGGTTCTAATGATCAGTGGGGAAGTTCGAGAGGACTTTTAGAGGGTTATTTTTAGAAGTCATTGACATGGTTCATGTGTTCATTAAGGTGGTCAGGTAGGAGGTTCTACGGGTCCTGTGGGTGACTCTAGTGGTCCATTAGGAGGTTCTAGTGGTAGTCTAGGATGTTCTAGGGGCTTTGTAGGTGGTTCTAGTGGTAATAAGGAGGTCCTAGTCATAACTGAGGAGGTTCTAGTGATCATGTAGGTGGATCTAGTGATAATTACAAATGTTCTAGTGATCCTGTAAGTGGATCTAGTGGTAATTACAGATGTTCTTGTGATCCTGTAGGTGGATCGAGCGGTCCTTAGTGTCTGGAGAAAATTACCCTGATGTCACAGTGATGTCATCATGCTTGGAGACACACAACAGACAGTTCTGTTTTTAATCTCTCACAAGTCCAACTACTTCATGGAGGAGTGATACTTCATCACCTGAGCACTGCTTAAAGTACAAATATGAGGTTCTTTATTTGCATATGTCCATCCTGCTTTAAACGCCACTACTGTTGAGAGGGAAATGCTGTCTGCAGCACATTTATCTGACAGCTGGTAAAACATGTTGAACTGTTCAGCGGACCGTCTTGTTTCTGTGTGTGGAAGTTCTGTTTTTAAATGTAAAGCAGTGATGTTGTATTTAAAAGTATAAAATATTAACATCATGTTTGAAGGATGTTAGTTCGCCCCGTGTTTGAGGCGCGCAGCCGCAGTCCGGCTCCTCGCGGATCCAGTCCGGGTCTTCAAATCTGATGACAGACCGCTTCACCAGAGCAGCCCTCTGACAGATCCCTCCGCGGGGTCAGACACACTTTTTATACAACACAAACAAATGAAACCCCTTCGACACACACAAACCTTCACATTTTAACCCTTCACTCCCGGCTGACTGTTGACTTTATCTGCGTGTGAAAGATAAACTCTACCCGGTGAACGTCTCTGCTCCGGTACGGTATTAATGTTTTCGGGGACCTACTTCTCCTGCTGTCGCTGACAGGCGGTGCTTCGGTCGCCCAAACATGGCCTCCATGACGGAGCGACCGCTTCAACTTTAATTTTTCGCCAATTTTCAGAGCAAAAACCGTCTTTTTTTCTTCCATGATCAACGGGAATGATTCGTCGGGAAATCTTGTCATGCCAGACTTATGAGACGGATGTTATCTTTCGGAGAAGCTCGCTGTTGGATTTAAACAGATCGGTTTAAGTTGGCTGAAAGCTGGAGAGGAAAAAGAGAATTGCATCAAATCAGTAAGGAGGCTTTTCCTCATTTCTCTCGACACCTGAGCAGGTTTGCTTCTCAGTTTTCTGACAGTTTCCTGCGTTAACTTGACGCCAGACACCAACATTTAGAGCGGGAGGCGAATAAGCGCGTTTCTGCTGCGCGCTAACAGCTAGCATGCTAGCCTCTGCTAATGCTAACAGAGAAGTGATCCGTCAACTGGGCGGTCCGTGGAAGCTAACGGCTAACAGCTAACAGCTCTGTTTCTGCCTTTTAGTTTAATTTACAGCAGTGATACTGCTCACGTATCATGACTGAGTGACACCTGTCGTCTGAGTCGGTTTAACGTTTAATCCGTGTGTAGGTGCGCTGCAGTCAGTCAGTAAAGATGAATAATTAGTGAAATCCTCGTTATAACTCTGCTGGTGTGGTTTTATATTAGCTCGGTAACCCGGCAGTGTAAACCTCTCAGCTACATCCTTAACGCGTTATTACATTTCAATCCTGGTTCTGGTTCATATCCTGACTAGTTATTACCAATTGATAACAGACTAGTGTAATCCAGGCATGGCTGATAACTCAACTATATCGATACGTCTGTCTGTCAATATATGTTACATGTTTCAAGGCATGTTGTTAGAGCTGCAACGATTAGTTAGTCGATTAGTTGCCAACTTTTCTGATTATATTCGAGTCATTTTTTGAAGAAAGAGAAGTTCAAGTTGTCTGATTGCAGCTTCTTAAATGTGAATATTCTGGTTTCTTTAGTGTCTGTGACAGTAAACTGAAGATCTTTGATTGTGAACAAGGGCTTTGAAAAAACACTGATAGACATTTTTCACCATTTTCTGACTTTTTAAGGACTAAACTAATCAATTAATCGAGAAATAATCGTTAATTAAAATAATCGTGAGTTGCAGTTGTACATGTTACGATGTGGACACGTGCTGGTGTGTATCTCATGTTGTTATTAAGACTACAGCTATTGATTACCTTCATGATTGTTAAATCGTTTGATCATTGGTTTTAGTCTATAAACGTCCATCCTGCAGGTTTCAGGACCGGTTGACGGTCTGATGAGTCTCCGTCTGACTGAGTTTTCTACAAACTTCAAATAAACAAAACAAACTCTTTATTCAGTCACCAGAATTTGTTCTTGTGGGATTTTAGTTGGTTTCTTGTCATCATGACCTACCTGTCCACTGAGATGTTAAAACGTCTTTAGTTTAAGATAAATATCAAGTTTATCCGAGTAAAGACGAGAGTAGATTGAACTGAAATTATTAATTGATCAGTTGATCAGCAGGAAATGAATTGGTATTATTTTGTGTGTTTGAAGACGTCACCTTGGACTCTGACATTTGTTTTACAAATTCTGTATATTTATTTATATTTTTTTAATATAATATATTCTTGATTAATCGTTTTGTCTATAAAATGTCAGAAAATGGTGAAAAACGTCTTTGATTGTCTTGTTTTGTCTGTTCAGTAGACCAAAATTCAAAGATATTCAGTTTACAATCATGTATGACAAAAACCCTCAGATTTGAGAAGCTGCAAATAAATGTTTGGCATTTATATAATATTCACAATAACCTGTTCCACAATCTGTCAAATACAGTTCAGTGAATCACAGCCAACAATGATAATAATCATTTAAGTCCTTTATTGATCCGAACCTCCACTCAGTCCGTGTCTCTATGATGAGTCCAAGCTGACGTCGTCGTGTAAAGATGTTCAGTTCACTGTGAAAAGCATCAAGTGAAATCAGAAGAAGGTGTGTTTTAGTTTTTAAATAAAAGGTCCTCGTTCCCTCCGACTGTTGCCGAACGTACCTGAGATATCTGTGATCAGGCTCCAGTCCGGGGTCAAAGGTCACACTCGGTCTGTCGCAGTGGAGGTGAAATTATTTCATTTTTGTTATGAAATAATTTTATCAGGTTTCAAGAAAAACAAGCAGAGCGTTATCACACAGGACAGGCCGCATAATTAATGAGCGAGGAGACTCGTCCGGTAACGACACTGATAACGAGATGTGTCATCAGCAGAAGAAGAACTCTGATCTGTTACTGCAGTAAAAGTACTAACACAGCGATGTACAAATCCTCCAGTACTACTAAAAGTACACAGAGCTCCAGAAGTCTCAACCGCCACTCAACAAACTTCTATTTTGCATTTGTTTTGAATCTAATATTATATTTTTAATACAGATGATGACATCAGTTTAATAACTTGAGTGAAAAGTTGAATCTTTTATAAAATGTTGGTTGAGACCTGAAGACTCTTGTCAGAGCTCCGAACACAACACTCTGCTTTCAACAGTCAATAACTTTATTGCTTATAATGATAGAAAATTGTCTTAACAACATAAAAACATGGAGCCATGAAAGAGACGCTCTGCTTCTCTTTCTAACAACTATAATTGACAGAAACTTTTCTTTTAAAGGAAAATTCAATTTTATGTTCATAATAAATGATTGTTCATATAAAACATGAACACAGAAATTACTTTTCTAACTACATGATGAACTTGTGAGTTCATTAAAGTCAACTCAAAGTGAAATACTGTAAAACTGAGCACCACTAAGTCCTTTCCAGTCTTTCTTTATAATATATAAATATTCTGTCATTTCCTGAATATTATCATGTTCAGTGTAATGAAACGACTTTTTACACAGCGGGCGGGAACGCTGCGCCTTTATTCCACCTCACTGTTCGGTATAAAAGGTACAGACACATAGTGGGGGGGGGGGGGGGGGGTCACAGAGCCGGATCTGTGTGAAAGGGACGGCGGGGGGGATGGCGGCGGGACGGCGGCGGGACGGCGGCGGGACGGGGAGCTGACGTCGGTGTGTTAACGTGTGAACGGCGGCGTCAGAGCTGCTTTGTCTGGTTCAGTGTGAAGAAGCTTTGATGCAGCATCTCTTTACTAATATACTGCAAACATCAACTCTCCTCATGTTAACAGTGGTTTGTAGCAACAGGTGGACTCTTGTTTTCACTCTGTTTATTAGATTAATTATATTTATCAGCTATATTCATTTAAATGTACTGTCTTATATTTATGTATACATATATGTATGTATGTCTTAAATCTAATATAAACAGCAGCTCTTTAATAAAACATTAATGTTCTTCATAAAGGTCAAATCACCTGCTTTCAGGTAAACTATATAAACTATATGCAGGTTATTATGGGCTGGACGTCTCACCGTCTGTCCCATCCTGAGCAGACTGGGACGGTCCGGGTGTAAGCGTGTTTCAGGCCGCCGTCTGAGCGCCGCCTGTTGGTGGTCGTCATGACGCTGCACCGCATGCTGCCGTTAAATAAAACCGTTAAATTAATGTTTTAAATCAGTCGACACGTCACCAAGTCTCTGCTGCAGGTCATATCATTAAAACACAAACAAACTCCGTAAATAAATAAGAGCAGGTGTTTTAAAGCTGCATTAAAACATGGCGACGGTCTGTTTGACGTACGGGAATAAAAGAGTTGTTGTAAGTTGTCGTGTTCTCGTCCGGCGCCGCTGCTGACGGAGGTGACGGAGTGTGAACGTCTGCGTGGTGTTCGAGTGTTCCTGGGTGTTTTGATGAGTGATCGGTCCTCCTCTGGAGAGACGAGCTGTTGGAGGGTCCCCCCCCCCCCCCCAAGACCTGAATATTCCCTCCACCATGTCTCAGACTGGGATTCATCCACTGGGTGTATCTCTTGTCCCGCTCCGAGCGTTCGGCCTGGTTTCCCTCCTGAGACGTGGTTCAGAAACTGCTGCTCGTCCTCTGAGACTCTACAACACAGTAGAGCCGGGAAACATATCGATATTATATCAATATCATGATAAGAGACTAGATATCGTCTTGGTTTACAGATATCTTTACAGTAAAATGATGTGTTGCAGCTGTTTACCCATTAAATGGTCACTCATCAAAAATCTCAGTGTGTAAATATTTTGTGAAAGCATCAGTATTGATCCGATATCGAGGTATTTGGTTAAGAATATTGTGATATTTGATTTTGTGTGTGTTGCTCTGTAGACTCTTCTGCTGACTGGAGACTTCTTTATTTATCAGTTTCTGTATCTGTGATGACCTTTCTGTCTCTCAGGGAATAATCTCGATGTTTTGATCTTCTGATGGTGTTTTGGACGCACTGATCCAGTTTCTACAGAGTGTTTAGAGCTTCACGCAGCCGCTTAGAAACCTTTAGACCAACCGTGATGTGATGCTGAGAAAACTGCTCTTTTGTTTAGAGTAACAGAACCCCGCAGTACACGAGTACGAGCTGCAGGTAGTTCAAGTACTGCAGTAGAAGTTTAGAGGGAAAAATCACTATTTGGTGGAGCTGTTAACAACTCATAGACATGTGAAATGTGACCCCGACTACACACTGCTTTTTGTAAGACGTCAAAAGACAAAAAGGTTGGAAACCACTGGTTTCATCTTTAACAATGTGTTGTATTTTAAAAGCTTGTTATATTATCCATTGTGTCAAATCTTCATCTGAAAAGTAACTAAAGCTGTCAAATAAATGTAGTGGAGTAGAAAGTACAATATTTCCCTCTGAAATGTAGAAAGTAGCATCACATGGAAATACTCAAATAAAGTACAAGTACCTCAGTACTGTACTACAGTGAATGTACTTAGTTGTGGGGTCGTGTCTGATCAGGTGATTGATCGATCACAGTCTGTGGTTCAGTGTTGGTGTCAGACTGGAACCAGTGGACAGAACTGGTCTGAGGCGGAGCGAGAACGTAACCACAGGAAGAGAAGATGACAACCAGAGCTGCAACCATTACTTATTAAACTATTAAATTAATCGCCAACTCTATTGATAATTCATTAATTGTTCGGAGTCATTTTTTTTAAGAAGAAAGTTTCCCATTTCTCTGATTCTCAGCTTCTTAAACGTGAATATTTCCTGGTTTCTTTCGTCTCTGTGACAATAAACTGAAGACCTTTTGAGTTTTGGACAAAACGAGACGTTTGATGACGTCATCGTGGACTTTAGGAAATGCTGATCCACATTTTTCAACATTTTCTGACTTTGTATGGTCTAAACTAATCGATTTTAATCTAGAAAATAATCAACAGATTAATCAATAATGAAGTTAATCATTCGTTGCAGCCCTGAAGGCAACGTACGCTGATGATGTCACTCAAAGAGCCGTTTTGGATGACACACAGACCGTTAATACAATAATAATAATAATAAATGTAGTTGTTTCTGTGATCTGCAGGATGATTTTAATCCAGGAAGTCGTCACTTATCTTTAAAAAAATCACATATTTTCCTTTGCTTGCAGTTTTTCCAGTTCCTGCAATTTTACAGCAAAAAGAGACAAAACGTGACGAACCGTCTCAGTGTTTCAGGAAGTTGAAATCAAACATATTTGTCGTCAATAACGAAGCAGCTGCTGTTTCCATGTCAACCTGAGTTAACGTCATGTTTACTTCATGTTTGTCTGTATCTCCTCCGGTGGACTAAACCTGACCCCCCCCCCTTCTCTCTGTTTTTTTTACCCAGAATGCCATCTGAGGCTCAGTCTCAGGAGCCTCGGGACAGAGGACCGCCCCCTCCCGTCACTCGGGCCGGACGCAGCGCTCAGCTGGCCAAAGCAGCCGCTACTAGCCCCGCCCCTGAAAGGCGGCCTCGTGGGAGACCTCGGAAAGATGGGAGCAGCGGCCGCTCTGCGCCTCCCACCCCTCCTCCTCCTCCTCCTCCTCCTCCTCCTCCAGCTCCCAAATCAAGGAAGAAGTAAGTCTGAGTAGCGGCCTTCATCATGCAGCTCGCTGTGAAATCAGTGTATCATGTAAACCAGGACCCTGGTCTGTCGTCAGCGCGTCGGCGGCTGCAGGAAGCTGACAGTAAACCGTTTCTTCTTCTTCGTTGGTTTTCTGTGGCAGACCTGCTCGTCTGTCCTCCGCACATGCTCAGTAGGAGGAGAACTAGTTAGTCTATCAGTTCACTCCTTCACCGTCTGACAGAACACTGACGGCTTCCTGTTTTATTAA